>NC_084738.1:38379563-38427063 GCF_033978785.1 Entelurus aequoreus
AATTTAGTTTCTTCTTATAAAAAAAATACATTTTTCATATTTTTGACATCCGTCAATGTTGGCTAACTCGGAGTTGTAGTAATGTGAGAGACTTATGCAATGCACACTAGTTTACGCTTCTGGACAACGCAGTGACGTCACACTGATGCTGGCGTACGTGAGGATGGACCCGTCTGTCCAAATGTCACCATATTCACCTTCCAAACACCACACTAGTACTAAAATGACCACTAAAACTCACGGTGATGTATTCAGACGGGGCAAAAACACTCCTCTTCCGAATAAACGTGTGCACTATTTTCTCTTCAATAACGTCCATCCTCTTGATGTGTTTTTTACCTGTTGCTTAGCGTCTAGCTATGAATTGCTTCGCTGCTGAAAGATAATCGAAAGAAATGAGGACACGAATAGATGAAAAAGGAAAGAGAATGTGACTGTACCTGAAGAGACTTCCTTCTCCCTGCGAGCCGCTTTACACAATTCCATGACTACGTGCGCCCCGCTTATATAGGCGGCACACTGGTGGGACTCATAATGTTACATCAGTCCAACATGATGCACTTTCCTCTGTCTATGGAAATGTAAAACAGTCACATCTATTTAACATATTATTACATTATGAACGCGCGTCATTAAAAATATGTTGCTCATTATCTAACCGTTTTTTACACGCTATTGTAGATGGATTTTAATGTATTATTTGGTAATTAAGACAGATCACCAACATGAAAATAGTAGCTACTCGGAACTGATTATACGGGCATATGTGGCTAGGAGGAAGCATTTGACGTACGTGCTGTTGCTATGGCAACCCCGCGCCGTTCAATCGGAAGTGTTAACTAGCTGCTTCGTAATAGTCAGCATAATTCGCATTTTACTGTCCTCCACCGCACATTGAGTGTCGCTTTGAATATTTGTGTCATGGACATCGAACAGTTTCAAGTAAGTAAGTACATTTTATTTATAAAGCGCTTTTCACAGATACAATCACAAAGCGCTGTACAAAACATAGGTGAAGTAAAACAACAATTCAATTAAAACAACAGGGGCAACACCATAAAAAGGATACAAAGTGAATACAAAATGATAGTTAAAATGTGCATTAACTAAAAGCTTTACTAAAAAGAGAAGTTTTCAAACAGCTAGCAGCTTGGAGTCAAAATTGCGACGGTTATTATGTTAGATTTTTACTGTCGTGGACTTAATATACTCCAATGTTCGACAGACAGTGGCATCTACATGGTAGGGTAATTGCAAAGTAAATTACATTTACGTTGTATTTGTTTTACGTATTTGTGTATTTTGGTACTATGTGTGAATGTTGTCTGTCTATCTGTGTTGGCCCTGTAATGAGGTGGCGACTTGTCCAGGGTGTACCCCACTTTCCGCCTGAATGCAGCTGAGATAGGCTCCAGCGACCCCGAAAGGGACAAGCGGTAGAAAAATGGATGGGTGGATGACTTTCTTTAGAGCACGTGGTTCTCAAACTTTTTTCACCAAGTGCACCTCAAAAAACACTTGGCTTTTCAAGTACCACCATAATGACAGACATTAAAATACAGTAGCGTAGTAGGCCTAAATATTCATAAAAAAACAAAACATATTTTATTTAACAACCCTGCGATGAGGGTGTACTCCGCCTTCCGCCCGAATGCAGCTTGGATAGGCTCCGGCGACCCAGAGAGGGACAAGCGGTAGAAATTGGATGGATAGATGGAAGTATATTCAATATTTTGGCCACTGTAATATTACACACCGTTTGAACAGTAACACTTTGTTTGAATATTGTAAAATAAAACACTACTTAAATAATGAATAAAATCTTGGGCATACCACTAGATAGAGCCTGTGTACCACTAGTGGTATGTGTGCAACAGTTTGAGAATCACAGCTATTGGGTATTTCAAAATAAAGATAGTTAGCCATTAGGGGTGACATAAAAGATAGATTTTCGAATGAATCGCGATTCTTACTAGTAACAATTCTTAATCGATTAAACAAAAAATCGATTTGTTTTTTAATTATTATTATTATTTTGTTATTTCTTTTTAATCTGTCCTGTCTGCTGTACAGATTTACTTCAGAAAAGAGAAGTGTTTTTCCAATGAATCGCGATTCTTACATGTAAAGATTGTTGCTCGTTTAAAAAAAATTAAATAAAAATCAATTAAAAAAAATATTCTAAATGTTGTTTTTCTTTAATCTGTCCTGCTCAGCCTTTTAGGCAAGTCATATTGTTGATGTAGATGATCATATCTGCTGTACAGATTTACTTTAGCAGAGACGTTTGGGATACTTCTTTCGTTGCATTATTTGTATTTGACTTTGTTAAATGTTTGGGTATAATTTTACTAAACAAATCCAGTTTTCTTTTAAGTAAGATATAAATTGATCACGAGAGAACTGGTTCCAGTTTTGGTTGGTTTCTGGGGCTGAGGTTGCTGAGGTAGTTAAAAAGCTCCTCGGTGGCAAGGCCCCGGGGGTGGATGAGATCCGCCCGGAGTTCCTTAGGGCTCTGGATGCTATGGGGCTGTCTTGGTTGACAAGACTCTGCAGCATCGCGTGGACATCGGGGGCGGTACCTCTGGATTGGCAGACCGGGGTGGTGGTTCCTCTCTTTAAGAAGGGGAACCGGAGGGTGTGTTCCAACTATCGTGGGATCACACTCCTCAGCCTTCCCGGTAAGGTCTATTCAGGTGTACTGGAGAGGAGGCTACGCCGGATAGTCGAACCTCGGATTCAGGAGGAACAGTGTGGTTTTCGTTCTGGTCGTGGAACTGTGGACCAGCTCTATACTCTCGGCAGGGTCCTTGAGGGTGCATGGGAGTTTGCCCAACCAGTCTACATGTGCTTTGTGGACTTGGAGAAGGCATTCGACCGTGTCTCTCAGGAAGTCCTGTGGGGAGTGCTCAGAGAGTATGGGGTATCGGATTGTCTGATTGTGGCAGTCCGCTCCCTGTATAATCAGTGTCAGAGCTTGGTCCGCATTGCTGGCAGTAAGTCGGACACGTTTCCAGTGAGGGTAGGACTCCGCCAAGGCTGCCCTTTGTCACCGATTCTGTTCATAACTTTTATGGACAGAATTTCTAGGCGCAGTCAGGGCGTTGAGGGGATCTGGTTTGGTGGCTGCAGGATTAGGTCTCTGCTTTTTGCGGATGATGTGGTCCTGATGGCTTCATCTGGCCAGTATCTTCAGCTCTCACTGGATCGGTTCGCAGCTGAGTGTGAAGCGACTGGGATGAGAATCAGCACCTCCAAGTCCGAGTCCATGGTTCTCGCCCGGAAAAGGGTGGAGTGCCATCTTCGGGTTGCGGAGGAGACCCTGCCCCAAGTGGAGGAGTTCAAGTACCTCGGAGTCTTGTTCACGAGTGAGGGAAGAGTGGATCGTGAGATCGACAGGCGGATCGGTGCGGCGTCTTCAGTAATGCGGACGCTGTATCGATCCGTTGTGGTGAAGAAGGAGCTGAGCCGGAAGGCAAAGCTCTCAATTTACCAGTCGATCTACGTTCCCATCCTCATCTATGGTCATGAGCTTTGGGTTATGACAGAAAGGACAAGATCACGGGTACAAGCGGCCGAAATGAGTTTCCTCCGCCGGGTGGCGGGGCTCTCCCTTAGAGATAGGGTGAGAAGCTCTGCCATCCGGGAGGGGCTCAAAGTAAAGCCGCTGCTCCTCCATATCGAGAGGAGCCAGATGAGGTGGTTCGGGCATCTGGTCAGGATGCCACCCGAACGCCTCCCTAGGGAGGTGTTTAGGGCACGTCCGACCGGTAGGAGGCCGCGGGGAAGACCCAGGACACGTTGGGAAGACTATGTCTCCCGGCTGGCCTGGGAGCGCCTCTGGATCCCCCGGGAAGAGCTGGACGAAGTGGCTGGGGAGAGGGAAGTCTGGGCTTCCCTGCTTAGGCTGCTGCCCCCGCGACCCGACCTCGGATAAGCGGAAGAAGATGAATGGATAAATTGATCACAGCTGTTTATCTATTTTATGGAGGAATGTAGTTAATCATTGAACTGTGACCCAATGTTAGTAAAAAAGTATTGATTTTGAATCAAGAATTGTTTTGAATCGATTCTGAATCGAACCATTACCCTCAAGAATCGAATCTAATCGTGTGGTGCCCAAAGATTCACAGCCCTACTTATTTGTATTTGACTTTTATTAAATGTTTGGGTCGAATTTTATTGAACAAAACCAGTTTTCTTTTACTTAATATATAAGTGTATCAGCGCTGTTATCTATTTTATGGAGGAATGTGTTTTAATCATAGAACAGGCACCCAATGTTATTTAAGTATTGATTTTGAATCGAGAATTGTTTTGTATGGAGAATCGATTATGAATTAAATCGTTACCCCCAAGAATCGAATTGAATCGAATCGTGTGGCGCCCAAAGATTCCCAGCCTAAACACAAAATTACACAATTTCAGTTTCCTACACTCGGTAGTATATTAGAGCGTTTTAGACACGAGGGTGTCCAAAGTGTGATGGGGGGCCCTTTGTGCAGATTGTTTTTATTAGCTTGCAGTAAATTTAAAAAATACAATCAAAGAAGATTACAACAGCAAAAGTTGGAAAATAACAATAACATGACAGGGTTTGTCAAACTAGGGTATGGGGATTTTTAAATGTTGTCCATCCTGTGAGGGTTCCGCAGTAACAAAAAAATAGAGAAGCCCTGCTCTATAATACAAAGCAGACATGCAGCCTACATTATCTTTAATTATATTAACGCTCAGCCTGTTTTAAGAAATATAAAATATATCATATTAAAAGGCCCCTGCCCCACGTCTTTTAATTTTCATTATGAAAAATGACTTTCAATTTCCTCACTGCAGGACAAATACTATTGTATTCTATTCTATTAGCCATATATGGGGTGCCAAATGTAAACATTCAGTCACACTTTTCTAGCAGATCTATTTCTCACATTTAGCTCACTTTTCTCACATTTAACTCACTTTTCTCACATATAACAACACGCATTTCTCACATTTAGCTCATTTTCAGGTTTAAGTTTAAACTAAATGTTAACTCTGAATAGTATATCTAGATGTTAAATCTAAATCTTAAATCTGAATCTAAATGTTACATTTAAACCTAAATGTTAAATTATAATTTAAATGTTAAATCTAAATCTAAATGTTGAATCCAAACCTAAATGTTAAAAATATAAATCTTACTTCTGAATCTTAAATCTAAATGTTAAATCTAAATCTTAAATCTAAATGTAAATGTTAAATATGAAGCTAAATGTTACATCTAAACCTAAATATTAAATATAAATATTACGTAAATATAAATCTTAGATCTAAACATAAATGTTAAATCTAAATATTAAATCTCAACCCAATTGCTAAATCTTAAAATCTAAACCTAAATGTAAAATCTAAATGTGAGCGCTAAATCTCTCGCCAAGTGTAAAGATGAATATTCATAGAATGCCTATTTTTCAACTATCAGAGGCATCTATGCCTCTCAGTGCACGACACTCTTACATCTTTCTTACTGCGGTAAAATACAAAAGGAAACATGACAGATGATTAATGAAAAATTTATGTAAATAAAGTTGTATATTGTTAAAAATGTTAGCTCCAAACATGTGAGTGTGCATAGTGTGTTGCATTAAGACATAGTTGAATACTAGACACTTAAACAGCTGATCGCTTCACTTGCGTTTGACAATGCTTTCGATCTGTTCTCAAGAATGTGTCATAATTGAGAGCTAAATGGTAAAAACAAGATCATAGCTAGTGTGAATTAAGTGTGTTTTTACATTTGGCACCCCAATGCCATATGCCTATTGTCACTCATTGATTTTCTTCATAGTCATGTCATGTATGTCCTTTGTTTCCCTTTTTTGTGGACTTTTTGTATCTGCACTGCAATCACTTACTATCCACTTTGTGGGATCAGTAAAGTATTTTCTATCCTAGAATATTATCCTACCTAATACATTTGTGTTAATCGATCATAATGATCTTGTAGGCCTTGGATGCTGACTGTCCTGGTTCCAAAATGCAGTCGAACGTCTACAGTGGATTGGGAGACCTGGAAGCCCAGGCAGTCAATAAAGAGAGAGAGTGGAAGGAACTCCAGGCTAGAAGGATTCATCTATTAGAAGAATCTCTTGAAAAGGCTAACAAAGAGTGTTTGTGTCTCAGGTATCTGCATCTCACTTCACAATGTACAATATGATCTTTAATATTAGCCTTTCAAATGTGCAAAGGTAGTCGGCTCTATCCATCCATTTTCTATAAATGTAATAATCACAATTAGGATAGCACTCGAGTACACGCATGATATTTGTTTGTCCCGGCACATTTTTTGCAATTAGCAGTGTATGTTCTGACATTACCTATGCAGTAGATAGCAATAAATTACCTTCATTGTGAAGCCACACACACAACTAAAAAGACAAGGATCTCTATTATGGTAGCTCACAATTAAAACATGACATAAACAACAAGCCTAATTCCATCCATCCATTTTCTACCGCTTGTCCCTCTCGAATAACACAAATCGGGTAGTACAGGAAGGATGACATAAGAAGACAGGACAGTACACCACTCTATACCCTGCGGCATGCGGATAGGATATCAACTTCTACCTTGTGTTATCAGTTAAATATTCTCTGTATGTTTTGGGAATTTTAGGGGTATTTTGATTGACATGATTTTATTTTTGCATGTTTTATAATTGATAACATACAATCACATGCAGAATCCTGGTACTGGGGCCTGGTGGGTTGTATCGGCATTGATATAATTGCTCAATATCCATAAACACATGTCCATGTCCCGAGAAGAACGCCAAATAGAAATGTAAGTTATGTTAAAAAGCCAGCAGTCAGAGACCAGCATATGTCATAAATAATGCCACAAACGTACCACAAGTTGACAGCTAACACTTAGCCCTTCCAATGGTACAAATACCATTCCTGTACCACTAAAACTCACTGAACAAGCAGCTTAATTTAGTCTTATCTAATAGCAAATATACAGTATGTTTTCACATCAACAGTAACCATCAAAGGCTCCCCTTTACCTTTGACACCAAGGTCATCCATATAGAGCATGTACATGCTGAGAAAAGCTTGATTTAGTTTGAATCTGTCTTTTTTTTTTTAGCAAAATGGCCCAGGCTTGGCAGCAGTTTGAACTCGTATAGTGTTAAGTCACATTACGAGGGAACATATTTCCTCACCAAGCAGTTACAGTATTGGACCATACACATAGTACTGGTTTTATTTGCAAAGGTTTTGAAATGTCTCTCAATAATATCTACCTCCAGCTCAACACAATGGACGTTTGTGGACTATCAAGAGTAAGCAAGACATTATATCTAGAGACCTGTCGCTTTTGTGTCTCATTTATGGCTGCAAGTACTGCACCATTTATATCAGCCACCTCCTTTTTTTGGGTTTTGTGACAGAAATAAGAGTACTACAATTCATAACAAACATATATTTTAAGTTGGTTTGCTTTAGTTTAAAAAACATATGGTAACCTTTTAGGGATGTGCTGATCGATCAGCCACCAATCAGAAAAGGTGGATTTTCGTGAAAAAGTATGTGATCGTAATTGCCGATTAATGCATTTTAATGCTGATTACAAACGCAGATCCTCTCTGGCTTGTACGTATTTATTTTTAGATCCCCGGCTGACAAACAACTAGCAGGTAATTATGTGTCTCCAGATACAGTGTAGAGCCGCTCCTCAAAGTTAATAATAATCACCTCCATTATGGCAAATTAACTTAATTTATTTTTATCTAAAGTACTGTATTATCACTGGAGGACGAGGCTTATCATATTATGCTGAGAAAGAGAATAAGGAACTAGTTTAAATATCTTGTTGATATTGTTAAACTGTTAATAGTAGTCACCATAAATAAATTGAAAATAATTACAGTTAATACATACGATCATTATCGGTATTGGGATCTGCCGATCTCACTCATGGATGATCCGTATCAGCAGCATAAAACCCTGATCGTAACATCCCTATAACCTAAACATTACATGCTATGGTTTGTCCTCCATTTTTGTTGGCAGTCAATGCTTATTCACTGTATTTTTAAGAAGAAACAATTATTGTCAATTTGTCCTTCGAGGGAAATTTAATTTTTCTTTCCCTTATCACCTCTGCTTGGGAGGTATTTTCTTGATGGTTGTTTGTTATTAAAATAGCAATAATTGGCTAATTGGCTATGCCGCATGTGTACGCAGTTATATTGGATGCTGTAAAAGAGACAAATAATATTGGGGGAAGACAAAAAGTGAGTAAAAAACATGAAAAGCTAAGTAAATCTGTTATGAAATACAAATACAAATGTATAGTTTATTTTAATGTTACGATTTAGACGGCGTGGCCTGTAAGTGCTTTATGGTAGGAGAGGTGACCACTGCTACGAAGATCGGTGTTTTCATGTCAGTGTTTGTCAGTAGTTGTTTTTTTAAAAGTCAAGGGAAGGTTCTGAATACTCCCTAAATACAGCGACCAAGTTGCAAAATTGGCAACACTTATCTCTTCTGCTACATCTTGCAGACCAGGGGTCTCATTTTATAAAACTGCGGGTCGATTCAAACGTAAAAATTTTGTAAGCACAAACTTTAGAATGTACATAGTCACACAAAAATTCAGATTTATAAAAACATGCCGCGCACACTTCTGCATATTCTTCTCATTATAAATCACATCTGCAGTGAATTGGGCGCAGAAGGGTCCTCACAATTGTCCTCCCACTATCCCTCCAACAATCATATATACATTTTCATGCAAATTAGCACATGAATATAATAATAATCTAAAGGATCACATGTTGGACTGTCAATGAAGGAAGACAGAGATGGCGACGGCAAACAATATTTTCAGATTTGTGCTTGTTACGTCGAGCACCAAAACACATTTATTTTTGGAGGACTAAGTAATGTCATACAAAAAAATAAAAATACTAGGAATGTCAATAAATAACCAATAATAGTGTCAGCCCCACCGTGACTGAGAACTGTTGCTGAGATGAAAAAAGCATTTTCACGTTTTTAGCCCTCTGTTTTCCAAGTCTTTGTTCAAATATTGTATCTATTATTTATATCTATTTTGTCAGGTAATGCAAAGCTGACATATTGTTTCATGACACAAGTCGTCATCATAAGCAATATTTAAAGCTCTTGTGGGCAACTGACATGCAAAGAAGAAGATTTCTGTATATTATTGGCACATTAATATTGGCGCATTATTGGTTTTTGTAAAGTTGCATGTACTTGAGTTGTAATGGTGATAATAGAAATTACACAGTGGTTGTGTATATCAGATTTAGCTTTATTGGTCAAGTATGTCTAACACACAAGGAATTTCACTTGGTAGACTGTGCTCTTTTTGTTCAATACTAGAAACAACTATGGGAAAACACAGCACCGTAGCACCATCTTGGTATGAAAGAACATTAAAAAAATAAAAGAGTGCAGCGGTGATGCAACAAGCTGCCACTTCAAAGGTGCTATTTCTTATATCAATCAAACTTGCAATTATTCAAACTTTATTTATAAAGCGCTTTTTATACATAAAAGAAATGCAACACAGAGTTATTTACAGACCTAAAAACAGTACTCCGATGACCCAAATCCCCCATCACCGCGCAGACACACGCATAACAAACACACACACACACATGTATACGCACACACACACACACACACACACACACACACAAATAAATGCATGGATGAGTACAGAGGCGCCAGGTTAGTAAACACTATCACAGGAGCCATCTGGACTAGATGGTCATCAGACCACGGCCACCAGGAGGCTGACACAAAGCGCCCCAACAGTACGTCCGATAACCCCTGATGCAGATGGCTCCCTCTGAGAAACGATGGAAAGTAAAAATAATAAAACATGTAAAATAGTAAGAAACATGAGAAGGCATAAAGGATACATTACAAGTAAACCATATGAAGATTTAAAAAAAATACAATAAATATATGATAAATAAATAGAACTAAATACAATCTTGCATAACTAATAAGATAAAACCTAAAGTACGAATGACTTCAACAAAATACTATGAGGTAAAAGCCAAATCAAAAAGGTGGGTCTTAAGCCAGCTCTTAAAAACATGAAATGTTCTCCGCAGCCCTGAGGTCCTCCGGCAAGCTGTTCTATAGACAGGGGCCATAATAGTGGAAAGATGCCATCCCGTGACTTTGTGTCCTGACTTCTAGAATAATTAGGAGATGAGGGCCGGAGGATTTAATGGCCCGCGGAGGTTCGGAGGGTAAAAACAAATCTGAAAGATAAGAAGGACCAATACAATAAAATAACATTTATAAACCATTAGAGAAACCTTAAATTTGATCCTGAAACACAAGGGGAGCCAATGCAGAGATTTTAAAACTGGTGTAATGTCGGCCCACCTTTTGGTCTTTGTCAGGACACGTGCTGCTGAATTTTGGAGTAGTTGTAAAGGTGCAATAACCTTTTTAGGAAAACCAGAAAGTAGGGAGTTACAATCATTTATACGACTTGTAATAATAGCATGCATTCGTGTCTCCATGTTGCCCTGAGAGGGAATTGGGCGAACTGTGGCTATATTCTTAAAATGATAAAAACCTATTTTATGCATACCACCAGACAGAGCTGTAACAACAAGCTACATAGACATTATTTACATATTGTTAATTGCCAACATTGCCATATTTTGTTATTGTCAACAGTGGTGTGTGTGGCATGTTTTCTTCTCTTTTTTTACTGGTGAAAAACATCTAGTGTTGCAACTTGCCTCTGCATGAAAAATGTTATATAGATAAAGTTTAGTTGTTTGATTGATTATAATGTGGTTATGAGCGAAGACGAACAGGTTTTTAATTGTGGCGGCCCAAATTAATTTGTCGCGGCCCGCAACAAATTAATAAACTGATGGTAAACACAAAGGTGAGAGTGAGCTGCACATGAATATGTTCGTGCAGTGCTCACAAACCAATTCACCTCCCTATTTGGTTACATTTTTCTGGCACGGTGAGATTTCTGGCCAATATTATAGTTATTATGTCCCATACATCACTTGTTTGATATTACTAGACACCAGAATCAGAGCCTGAAGATGGACTTTCAGTACAACCTGGAGATCCTGGATGAACGAGACAGAGAGCTGGAGAGATACGATATGATCACTTCCAAGGCTGTAACTGTGGAGCAAAACAGGTAAAAACAATACCACACACCCACGCCAAGTACAGTAGTTCTAAATTTCCATTCCAATATAGCACACTCACAGACCACACCGATGTGTAATGTAAAATTCAACAGGAATTGTACTTCATCTGCTCATTTGCTGATTTTATTGAATACATTTGACCCATTTTTTCTCTCACACTACAACAAGTGCAATGCAAAAAGTACAGAACACAACACCTCCTTCTAGAACCCATTAATGATATGTACTGTAAAAGCAGAAGCACCAGGAGGACAAGTTGTTGCCCCGGGCAACTTCTAGTAATTTTGAAATACTACTCTCACTCACAGGCAGGAGGAGCTGAGTCAGCTCCGTATTCAGGTTGCCATGCTGGAGGAGAGGCAAGCCAAAGACGCTGAGGCGAGACAGGAGGAGCAGCTTGTTAGCCAGAACAAAGCTGCTCAACACAAGCTGCAGCTGGAGGAGCTCAGACAGTGAGTCTACAGGCACAACAATGCAAATACATTAGTTAGATGTGTGTGCATGTTTAGTACCTAAATATACCACTCTTAAATATTTCCTACAAAATTAACTTTCTAATGATGTTGTAACGGTAATATGTGTCCCTAGACACTGTTTTTGACCACCAAACATGAGAAATATCACTTGTTTGCAATGCAAGTTTTGAAGTTCATCCTTCCTCTTAGACATACACACACTCTGACCCCAGCCCTATCTAGATGAGCCCTGTCTATATGCCTACAACTTCTCATTGGACAGCTTTGTAAGAATAAATAAATTACATCTTAAACAGTAGGC
Source organism: Entelurus aequoreus (assembly GCF_033978785.1). Classification (NCBI taxonomy): domain Eukaryota; kingdom Metazoa; phylum Chordata; class Actinopteri; order Syngnathiformes; family Syngnathidae; genus Entelurus; species Entelurus aequoreus. The sequence goes on from NC_084738.1 coordinate 38,391,556, forward strand.
TTTGCTACAAATCTTAAAATTAAGCCTGGAGGTCCAAAAATTACAACAGTCAGCTATACAGTTGATGTGGAAGCTGTACGTTTTATTGTTTTGTTTTTCCATAGCGAACAGGCTAACCTAGCATGATAAGCAGTTAAAATGTGACTAATGTTAGCACTGTAGCTTACATAGCAATGCTAGTGTTGCTAACATTTGTGTCCCCTTGTCCCAGTTCTTAATGTTGGGATATAGTTAGTACATATGTACTGTACATTACACCCGTGAATTCTACAAATGTTGTGTGTGTGTGTGTGTGTGTGTGTGTGTGTGTGTGTGTGTGTGTGTGTGTGTGTGTGTGTGTGTGTGTGTGTGTGTGTGTGTGTGTGTGTGTGTGTGTGTGTGTGTGTGTGTGTGTGTGTGTGTGTGTGTGTGTGACTGGATGGAAGCTCGATGACAGGCAAAATTCAAAAACAAATGGAGGAACACGAGAGGGTCAAATTGGAGTTGCAGCACAGAATACAAGAGCAAGAAGGAGAAATGATGCGGCTTAGACAGGTAAAGAAAGTAAATGCTAATTCTTCATTAATGATGATGATGTGGGTTTTGATCAGGGGATGTCATTGTGAGTGTGTGAAGCTCTTTGAGACACTTGTGATTATGAGCTATAAAATACATTTTCAATGATTGATTGAAAGGGTTTTACTTTCAGTTTTATGACCGTGGTCTCCATTCTCACCCACTGGTACTATTGTGTCTTCATTCAATAACGGTACAGAGTTAAACCACTTTTTTAGGTTTGTGAATCAGTCAAATCTGCAAGCTTGGAAAAATGTTTCCACACACAATCACACAATAACTAATGGACTTTTTAAAATGAAGCCAAGCAAAATTAACCTCCTTAGAGACATGTCCTAAATAAATATTTACAATGAATATTTACAATATTTACGTGTACAGTATTTTTGTGTCCCAGGGGGCCAGATTAGCCAGGTGTGTGTGATTGGATAGTACTTGTAAACTCATGTTCACACATTAAAAATAATCTGTTTTGATGAGCATCAATATAAAATTCACAATCATCCTAATCCAGAAGTGTGAGACTGCAGATTTTGTTCGTCATTCGATACCAAGTAAATATGGGGTGATTATTGCAGTTACCACTGTGTTTTACTTATGTTGAAATAGTTTAATATCTTTGAATGATTTTGTGATTTTACCTTATTTTCTTCATCATTATTATATTAAGAATACAACACAGGACAAAGATTTCAGGCTACATAAACAAAAGCTGGGGGAAAACATGAATAGTTGTAGTCCTAAACCTCTTAAACCCGGGCTTGTGAAGCTCGCTCGAAAAAGATGAGATAAATAAAAATTTTCTGTGCATGTACATGGTTAAATGGATGATCTTGGTATGGAATTAAAGGGGAGACTTTGATGGTTACCGTAGAAGTGAAAATGTACGTATCTTTTCAACGGGATAAGTGTAAAATCTGCTTGTTCTTTTGGGTAGAGGGATGATTCTCCTGAAACTAACATCTCTCCAACAACCAGTTGCTAGTACTCCTGGTGTCACGTCTAACATCTCTCACCTGTGGTCACCAGGTGATGACAACAGCCATGGACACAAAGTTCAAAGAGCACGAACATGAATTCAACTTGAAGCGAGATGAGATGCAGGCAATGTTGCTTTCTAGGGACCTCAAGGTCTGATAATAAAACAAATATATTCAGGCTTAGTGTTGCCACTATTTTTTTTTTGACATTTTTACATGTGTCTTTAGATAAAGCTTCTATCTAAAGAGACTGAAATACAGAGCCAAGCTAAACTGGAAGCGAACGAAGTGCTCAAAGCATCTGATGAGTTCTTAAAGCAGTTACAGGCCCAGTTGCAACAAAAGGACCAGGTGATGGATGATATTACCAACGTCAAAGATGTCAGGTACATATTCTGTGTCCACTGAACGTGCGTGTGTCTGTATGAAACGTGAGGTTCTGACATCCTTCTATGGCAGAATAAAGCAGCTTGAGGACAAGTTGAAACAGGTGGAGAAAAAGCTGAAAAAGAAGGAAGATGATCGCATGACAAAGTGAGTAAACATAAAGTCCATACATCATTGGCACAAATAAAGAACACAAATATATCAAGAAAGCGAATGTGAAACTCAATGTTGCTAATTATTACTCTCAAACGTTTTCACTAGTCGTCAGCACGTACATATGAATCACAGAAAATAAAACATTCCCCTACTTAATAGCGAGCCGAATCCAAAAAGTCAAGATAAAGCTGTGTCGTTGTTAATTAATACGATCGCTCCTCTGTATGTGATACAGAAAGCAGATGAACAATTGTAAATGAGGTATCCTAAAATCACTTTAAAGATTTATTTAATTAACTTAGTCGGTGTGGCTCAGACGGTTAAGCGGCCATCCAGAAACTTGAGGGGCACGGTGGAACAGGGGTTAGTGCATGTGCCTCACAATACGAAGGTCCTGAGTAGTTCTGGGTTCAATCCCGGGCTCGTGATCTTTCTGTGTGGAGTTTGCATGTTCTCCCCGTGACTGCGTGGGTTCCCTCCGGGTACTCCGGCTTCCTCCCACCGCCAAAAACATGCACCTTGGGATAGGTTGATTGGCAACACTAAATAGGCCCTAGTGTGTGAATGTGAGTGTGAATGTTGTCTGTCTATCTGTGTTGGCCCTGTGATGAAGTGACGACTTTTCCAGGGTGTACCCCGCCTTCCGCCCAAATGCAGCTGAGACAGGCTCCAGCACCCCCTGCGACCTTAAAAGGGACAAGCGGTAGAAAATGGATGGATGGATGCTACAAATCCAGCTTCCGCCATCCTCGTCACTGCTGTTGTGTCCTTAGCCAAGACACTTCACCCACCTTCCTTCTGGGGGCCCCACACACTGGTGTGAATATGAATTACTGTTTGATGGTGGTTGGAGAGACCTTTGGCGCAAATTGACAGCCATGTTTTCTTCAGATTACCCTGGGCAAGTGCTTTATCAATCTAATCTCTTGTTTTTATTATTATTATAATTGTTATTATCATCATTATTATTAACTCAACCTTCTTGAAGGGGTCGGGGCTGTAGGGCTAGTTAATATGAGTATGACAGAAACACTGCTATAAAGGAAATTGAATGTTTGTGCAAGTCAAATTGAAAGTTTACAATAATTGCAATCAACATTTTCGATCCATGTCTTCACCAACTGAACAAAACTTAATAACATAGTAACTAAAATAATTACCGAAAGGGAGCTTAAAAACAAATGTTTCAGCTGTTCTTGTGACTGTGACTTTGTCAAGAAATAAGGACATTATCCAGACTTTGAAGGAGAAGGAGAAGCAGTTGAAGGCTCACTGTCAAGCCCACAAAAAGCACCTACAGAAAGCTGAGGAACGCATTGTCAAACTACAGGATGGCATCGCGGTTACATCTGCTCAGACTCACTTGGCACAGAGAGACATGCAGATGGCCTTAGGTGACAAAGATGATACAATAAAAAGGTGAGACACTCATTACATAAAGACTATAGCACATACACTGTATAATGTGTATTAGAGCAAATAAATACTGTACGATGTATGCAGAGCGGCGAGTTGCATGTTACTTAAATCAATCAATGTAACAATGCGAGAGAGTTGGTTGGACATGAACTTGATGGAAAAGACATGTTTGCCAAAAATTCAAACTGTGTGTAAATATCCTGACAAATGGGACACTTATTAACTTTAACTAAAGAAGTACAGGCAGCTGCTCACACTTCCTCATACTTTCTGTTACATTGAGGGGAAAATGTTATGAGCCAGCTTGAAAAAATCCCAACTATAAGTACTGTGAAGGAGCCCAGAATTGTGTTTAGTTTCATTTATGCACAATTTCAGTGTTACTCACAACTAGAGGTGCAGACTGCCACAGTTAATGGCACAATGGTTAAAGACAAAGTCTTGTGGGCGAAGGACATCGGTTCCAATCCAAATTGATTTAACGGCAATTTGTGATAGAAAAGATAATCCCTTATTTTATTTTTTAGGTACGATATACATGAATGCAGACTTGAGGACAAAATATTAGCTCCCTTTTTGAAATCAAACAAAAGTAATTTATTTTGGAAATGGGTCATAAGCCAAAGTGAGCATAGTTTGTGTATCCACTGAAACAAAGACAACATCTGCATAAAGCCGAACTAACATTTTTATTGATTTTCTGAACTGAAAAAAGTACAAATTGCAGTAGACAAAATTATTACCCCCTGGCAAATTAGTAGTCAATAGTATAGCCTTTCTGATTCTAAACTGAAACAAATGTATTCTTGTTGTCAAATTGGCACATGGCCTCTGATAGACCAGGCCATTACATAGATTTTGACTCACTTTGATGTATGTTGGTGGCCATTATCCTGTTGGAATAACAAAAGACAAACCAAACCGTGACTCTCAATCAATCAATCAATCAAAGTTTATTTATATAGCCTTTAATCACAAGTGCCTCAAAGGGCTGCACAAGCCACAGCGACTGATTGTTCTTCTGGTGTTATTCTTCAATATATCAAACAAACAAAAGCAGCATCCATTTCCTCAAACAGCTCAAGTTTATTTTGATAAGACCAAAGAACCAATTTCCAAAACTCATCCCATTGTTTCAGATTGTCTCGGGCAAACCTCAATCAACCTTTGATGTTCCACTGTGAGAGCGATGGGGTTTTTGTTTTATGTTGTCCATAAATGAAGATCCTTCACAAAAATATGATGTGAAACATCAAGTCAAGATGATGACAAACCCAGGGATTTCTGTTCCATTTCAAACAATGTTTTTCGTTAAAGATTTCGATATGATGTGTTTTTGACCACGCCAGGGTTTATATTGGACATAATTAGTTTTCTGTTCTTTGCAATGATGCAAGACTCTCACAAAGATTGTGAGAGGCTCGTGTCCTTTATTGTGGCTAATTGGTTCCGTGCCTGACAATGGTAAACACATTTCTGTGACGTAAGATTATTATTAATAAATCAAATATTTTTATTGTTAGTTCATAAAAACAACTGTTTACAACATTGTAAATATGTTTTTGATATAGTTAGAGCCGACTAAACATAAAATTACACCCATATAATCACCTTTACACTTGCTTCACCTAATACAGGGGTCGGCAACCCGCGGCTCCGGAGCCGCATGCGGCTCCTTGACCACTCTGATGCGGCTCAGCTACATGCATGCCGACCCCCTCGATTTTCCCAGGAGACTTATGGATGTCAGTGTCTCTCATAGACTACTCCCAGGGAATAATAATCCTATTAACACTCTAATTACTATATAAAGGGCGTGCCCTAATTGTATTGCAGTTATTGTCCTCTATAGCATTTACTTACAGCATGCCAGGCCAGCCACATGTTGTATGTTGTTATTACTTGCTCACACAGGAGACAGCAAAGTATACTTACTCATCAGCCACACAGCTTACACTGACGGTAGCCGTATCAAACAACTTCAACATTGTTACGTTACAAATATGCGCCACACTGTGAACCCACACCAAAAAAGAATGAAAAACACATTTCTGGAGAACATCCCACTGTAACACAACATAAACACAACACAACCATTACCCAGAATCCCATGCAGTCCTAACTCTTCCGGTCTACATTATACACCCCGCTACCACCAAATCCCCCCACACATCACCCCCCCCCCCACCCCCCACCCCTCTTCGTGGTTGGTTGAGCGGAAGAGTTAGGGCTGCATGGGATTCTGGGTATTGGTACCGTCAGTGTAAGATGTGTGGCTGCTGATTTACTAGCCTTGCTGTCTCTTAGGTGAGCAAGCTAAAGCTGCATTCCACTTGTGGCCGAGCAGGTACACTGATTGGGCAGACTGTAGAGGGCGCCAAATGCAGTGTCATAACGCTCTGATATTCGGGAGTCTCCCGGGAAAAATGAGAGGGTTGGCAAGTGTGACGCAAACGACATTCATCCAAAACTCGCGGGCTGCACTAACATCCAATTCCCACATTAAAGTGCGTGCCGGTGCGTGTGTCTGAGACCCCTGGTTAACATAGCACAAAGCATGTAAGCTTTGTATGCGGTGTTTTTCATTTTAAATTTTAAAAACATTTTTGTGGCTCCCATTACTTTCTTTAATGTGTGAAACTTGCCAAAATGGCTCTTTGAGTGGTAAAGGTTGCCGACCCCTGACCTAATATAAGTAGCCTTGAATGCATTCTATTTTAGATTACAGCACTCACCTGACGTAGCCCGAGATCCTCCAGCGTCATTGCTATGATCGTCGCTCGGCCACTTATTAGCATTAACTGGCGCACTGAGTCCCATCGAGTCCTGCTACATCTCGCGTAAAAGACTCACCAATGTGTAGATGTTATGTTGTTGATAAGACAGGAGTTGAAGATGAAGTGCAACAAAAAGTTGTTGCCAAAAGGAGGTCAACTTGATTGTCGCAGTGAAGATATATCCAAAATATAGCGGCTGTGTTATTAGCATTATCACCTTTAACTCGGAAACCGAAGTCCTGCTGGATGACTATCTTTATTGATCAACAAAACAACCTCAATGTGTGTCCATGTGTGTTTAAAAGGCTTCGTGTGGAAATGGATACAAGTCAGACTGCCTGGGAGAGTTACATGAGTCAGGCTTCCAGCGAGATGGTCGCCAAGGATGCAGAGGTGATAGGCCTGCGGGAAAGCAATCACAAACTCAAGGCAGAACTGGAAAGGAGCAGGGAGGAGATAAAGAGGTGATTGGATGTACATGGTGTAGTATTGTTACCTAGAGTTGTTATAAGGTAATGAGCCTCCGTGTGTCATCAGATACAAACAGGATGTGAGTGCCGGTTTAAAGAGAGAGGCGGACTTGCAGCAGTCGCGAGTGCAGGTAGAGCTTGATTGGCAGAGGCGCTATGAAGATGCCAAGGTTAAACACTACCTTGCTAATGAGCAGCTTATTCAAGACTTGACCCAGGCCAGAGACCAGGTCAGTATGTTAGCAAAAAATGTAATATGCCAATAAATAATCCATGGTGTTAACAACACTCTAGGTGCCTGATCTACTGAGATCTCATATAACAAGTGTTAAATAGTGTGTACAACAATTTTTTGCAAATATTAGCTCATTTGAAATTTGATGCCTGCAACATGTTTCAAAAAAGCTGGCACAAGTGGCAAAAAAGACTGAGAAAGTTGAGGAATGCTCATCAAACACCTTTTTGGAACATCCCACGGGTGAACCGGCTAATTGGGAACAGGTGGGTGCCATGATTGGGTATAATAGCTGCTTCCATGAAATGCTCAGTCATTCACAAACAAGGATGGGGCGAGGGTCACCACTTTGTGAACAAATGCGTGAGCAAATTGTCGAACAGTTTTAGAACAACATTTCTCAACGAGCTATTGCAAGGAATTTAGGGATTTCACCATCTACGGTCCTTAATATCATCAAAAGGTTCAGAGAACCTGGAGAAATCACTGCACGTAAGCGGCAAGATCGAAAAAAACATTGAATGCCCGTGACCTTCGATCCCTCAGGCGGTACTGTATCAAAAACCGGATTGTTATAGGCACAAAGTTCAAAAGCCAGCGTCTGTGATGGTATGGGGGTGTATTAGTGCCCAAGGCATGGGTAACTTACACATCTGTGAAGGCACCATTAATGCTGAAAGGTACATACAGGTTTTGGAGCAACATATGTTGCCATCCAAGCAACGTCTTTTTCATGGACGCCCCTGCTTATTTCAGCAAGACAATGCCAAGCCACGTGTTACATCAACGTGGCTTCATAGTAAAAAAAATGTGCGGGTACTAGACTGGCCTGCCTGTAGTCCAGACCTGTCTCCCATTGAAAATGTGTGGCGCATTATGAAGCGTAAAATACGACAACGGAGACCCCGGTCTGTTGAACAACTTAAGCTGTACATCAAGCAAGAATGGGAAATAATTCCACCTGAAAAGCTTCAAAAATTGGTCTCTTCAGTTTCCTTTTTTTTAATTTTTTTTTTTTTATAATGTCCTGCCCAGCTTCTCGGGCAAATCATATAGCAGATGTAGATGCCCATATCGGCTGTTCAGATTTACTTTACAAAAGAGAAGTGTAGGATACTTCTCTTGTTGCCTTACTTGTATTTTGACTTTATTAAATGTATTTATATTATCATTTGGTGCAGCCGGGCCGGAGCAGGAGGGGATAGAAAGAGAGAAAAAGGAAGACAGAGGGGGGAATTGTGGGGACAAGAGGGGGATTAGACAGAGAGACAAAAACAACAACAGCAAACACAACAACAACAACAACAACAGAGCAACATCAGCAAATACGACATGTACAAATATGATGGTAAAAGTAATAGCAAATAAGCAGTTAGCGAAAATTTTAAAAAAAAAATACAGAAATGACAATGAGCATTATTACACTAAAAATGGAGCAATATGAATACCAATAGAAATAGTGCTATTGATAATAAACAATACCAGTACTTTACCTTTATTATCAACCATACAATTGTTCAAATGCAACAATACATATACGTAATGATAACTTGAGATACGAAAGAATGCAGAAAAATGGAGGGGAAGAAAGAGAAGCAACCTTAACCTTGTAGATTGTTATAGTAACAATAGGTTAAGCTTTGTCAGTGTGCCATGTGTTATACCCAGTTTACCCTAGGGCAACAACGTTAATATATGTTTGATGAAACGTGATTATGTGCATGAGTGTATGTGTGCATATGTACTTGTATATGTACAGTATGTGTATGTGTGCTTGCACAGTGAATGTATATGTACAGTATGTGTATATGTGTGTACAGCGAATGTATATGTACAGTATGTGTATACAGTATGTGTGTTTGAACAGTGAATGTATATGTACAGTATGTGTAAATGTGTGTTTGTACAGTGAATGTATATGTACAGTATATGTATGTGTGTGTTTGTACAGTGAATGTATGTGTAGTATGTGTATGTGTGTGTTTGTACAGTGAATGTATATGTACAGTATGTGTATATGTATGTTTTTACAGTGAATGTATATGTACAGTATGTGTATACAGTATGTTTGTATAATGAACGTGCGTGTGGATGTACGAACTTTGAGTGTGTAAATATGTACTGTATTTATTTGTATATGTATGTGGGAGCGTAGGTACCTATGTATGTCTGTATGTATGTGTGTGAGTATATGTGAATTTGCATGTACAATACATTTGACTCCCAGTGTGTGCGGGAGCCAGAGTACGGCCCCAGCCTCCCCGAGAACCCATCCCACAAACAGTAGGTGTGGTGCCCAGGGAACCAGCGGCCACCGCCCCCACGCAGCCAAGCCGGACAGCGACAGGAACCCCAGAGCCTGGCCCACCGTGCCGCCCACAAGGGCCAGCAGCAGGCCGCAGACAGACGCACCCGGCAGAGGACAAGGCACGGGAAAAACAGGGGGCAGCCAGACCCCAAGCCAGCGAGAGACCACACCCCACACGGACAGAAAGGCGGGACGCCCCACCCGAGGGGCCCGGAGACCCCCCGCAACCGGACGGGAAGACCGCCCCCGCCCCAACGGCAACAGGGCCCCCACGAGCCCCCCCCCCCCCCCCCCACCCCCGGAGAGCGCGGCGAGGCCAGCCCACGGCCACCCCACCCAAGCCGGCCGCCACAGGACCACCCAGCACGGGGCCACAGGAACCACCCACCCCACCCGCAGGGACCCCAACGATGGAGATGGAACAACCAGCAACCGCCCCGCCGAGTCCCCCCCCTGAGGTAGGGGAATAAATAAATAAATAAAATAAATACATAATAATAATAATATTAATAAAATATATTTAAAAAAAAAAAAAAAAGGAGAAAAAAAATAAATAAAAAATAAAAATAATTAAATCTATTTATATAAACAAATAAAATAAATAAATAAAAAAAGAATTAAAAGAAGATCACAGACATGCTGACACACAAGGTCGCTACCCCAACAACTGGCCGACTCGCAGCACCTCGGAATACCCTGCAGCACCAAGCCGCCACAGTAGACGCAGGGACCAGACCCAGCAGGCCCCAACCAAGACGGGCACCCGGAAGGGATGGACGGCGGGACCCAGGAGCTCCAGACACGCAGTCCGGATGCAGTAGCCTGAGGCGCCGACCCCCACCCGACAGGCAGGCCCAGAACGTACCCCCAGAAATATACATACATATATATATACATACACATAAACATACACACACATACACATGCATACACATACACATATATATACATACATACATACATACATACATACATACATACATACATACATACATACATACATACACACATACACATACACAGTTTGTCAGCCCCGACAACCACCACGCGCGCGCGCTGCCACCAGTCACAACATCAGCCACCCCCCTGCACCAGACCCAGCAGCCACGGGCGCCCACACCACAAACAAACGGCAGCAGAAACAGCAGCCACAACACCCCCAGACAGCCAGCACCACCCAATCAAATCAAAGCGATCAAAAAAAAAAAACGCGACCGGCAACCACACGCCAACAGGATCACAGATACCAGCCAGCGCCAGCCCGCCAGCAAGCCCAAACGCCAACACGCAAACAAGAGACACCAACACCCCCCCCCCCCCCCCCCCCCCCGCCAAAAGACCCCACCACCCCAACCCAAACCCGCACAAACACACCACCGCCCAAACAACCGAGACACAGTATCCAGACCAGACACGGGCGCCGCGCCGCCACCACATCAAGTCGCCAACAGAGACCCCACAGCGCAAGGTCGGGCCACACGGGCACGGACCCCACCCAACAGGAAGCGAGACCCGCGCGACGCCACACACAAATAAATAATAAGATTAAACAAAAATAACAATAATTTAAAAAAAAAAATAATAATAATAAAATGAAATACAAATTAAATTAAAAATAACAAATACAAATAATTAAATAAAATAAAGTAAATAATAAAAATTATTTAAAAAAAAAAAAATTATAAAATAAAAAATAAATAAATAAATATATCAATATACATATATACATACACATATATACATATACACATACATACATACACACATACACACATATATATATATATATATATATATATATATATATATATATATATATATATATATAAATATATATATATATATATATACATACATATATATACATATTAAAAAAATAATAATAATAATAATAAATTAATAAAAGCCTGGCAGGCCACCAGAACGCAGTCCCCGGAATCCGCGCCGGCCGACGAGGCAATGAGGGGTGCGCCGAACCCCAACCCCCCCACATGCATGTGTACAAGGCCCCCAGAGTGTCTACTGTGTAGTTAAAATTAGGAGGTCAGCCATTACAGCCGACCTCCAGTCCCTATTGATGTGTGTACTGTAGCGTGAGTGAGATATGTATGCTTGTGGGAACTAATAATGCGATTAAAATTGGGGGACATCAAGGTCTTGGTGGGTCCCAACCAAGCCGAGCCCTCCAAATCCTAAGTGTCTAATATGCAGCTAAGATTGAGGGATGGACGAGCAGGGGACAAGACAGGAGGACCGGAGCCCCATAGGAGGCATCCTCAACCCCCCGCCATGCCTCCCCGCAGGACAATCCCCCAAAGTCCTATATTTGTGTGACTGTGTGTGCTATAAGTAGGAGGAGTAGAGGGCCCGGACATCCCCCCCAGTCCATGCGGCCGACAACCAGGAACTACGGCCAGGAAGCCGCCCCCCCCACGGCCCGTGACCCACACCAGACCACTTTAGCGTGACGTCACGCGAGCCCACCCCCCGCCAAACAGAGCCATCCCCCGCCCGCCCCAACCCAACCCCGCAGAGCCCATACCAGCAACCAAACGCAGAAAAACTGCACAGCCCCATGCCCAATGCAAACACCGCATCCCGGCCATCCACACAGCAACGCACCCATACGAGTTCCGGCCAGGGGATGGTGCCCCCCAACCGGGGAAGAAGTCAATGCACCCCGTCCGCACGCCAGCCCCCAAACCAGCCGTCAAGCCAACGCCAGCCAGCCCCCACAACCCCACAAGCGCACAGATACCAGCCACAGTCCCCCAACCACTCCAACCCAACACAGCGACGCCAACCGCCGGCAGTACCACATCAACCATCACCACCACCGCCCGTCCGCAGTGCAAACACCCGCGGCCGCCGAAACCTGAAACAAAAAAAGCGACCTACCCCGTAAACCACAACAACGCACACCCCCAGCTACCACAGAGGCCGCCAACCCACCTACCCCAACTCATCCACATACAGGCCAATCGATCCACCGGACATCCACACCCATACACACACCTACACATACATACACACATACATACACACATACATACACACATACACATATACATACATATATGTATATACACAAACATACACATACACACATGCATGCATATACACATACACACACACACACATATATACACTTACATACATATACATATGCACACATATACACACACATACATACACCAAAACAAAACAAAAACAAAAACAAAAAATATAAAAAATAAAAATAAAAATAATAATAATAATAATAAATAAAATAAAATAAACCCTTTAAATAAAATAAAATAAAAATAAACATGAGGCCTGGTTGCCAACAGTGTCCAGCGCCACCAAACCCCGCAGCCATACCCGCACGTCCAGGCCCCCCCGCCCACCACCCACCAGGCACCCCATCCGGCAAAAAGCCATAAGGGCCCAGCCCCGCACCCACAGCCGGCATGCCATGGCATCTCTGCAGGCCAAGGCGGCCACCCCCAACAGCTCCACCCGCACCCCAACCCCCGCCCAGGCACCCCCATCCACCCCCAGCCCCCAGACCACCCACGGATCGGCCCGCCAGGCTGGCACCAGGGGACACACCCCAGGCCCACCCGACCCCGCGGCACACGGCCCCCCCGGCACCCACGACCCCCCACCCACGGAGCAAGACCCCCGGGACAGAGCCCCGGCCCCCATGGGAATCAGGTCAGGAAATCAATTAGCGGTGCCCAAAGAGATCTGAATTCTGTCAGTTGTTGTTTTGATTCAGCAGACATTCTTTCCATAACTACATAATCTAATAAAATGTTTTTGTAAAGGTTTATACATAAATTATTTTTTGATTTCCAATTCATGAGAATAGTTTTCTTGGCGATGCCTATTGCATTTATAAGGAGGTATGTTTTGTTTATATCAAAGTCAGTTGCGGAGAGATCACCCAACAGGCAGAGTGCGGGGGAGATGGGAATAGGAATCTCTAACGCTAATGATAGGTTCTCGCACACTCCAAGCCAAAAGTTACTCACGGGAGCACAGGACCACATTGAGTGTAAGTAGTTATCTACCTTATTATCTGAGCAGTGTACACAAATGTTAGAGTCGGCTAAACCCATTTTATACATTCTTAGACCGGTGTAATGTATTCTGTAAAGTATTTTGAGCTGAATCAGTCGTAAATTTGGATTCTTAATCAAACGAGAAGTATTGAGGCATATTTGTTTCCAGAATTCTGGGTCAAGGCTTGTGGATACGTCTGAGTGCCATTTGGAAGTTGGGATACTTATTGTGTTATCTATTTTTGATAAGAGAGCATATAATTTGGATAAAGCTTTGGGGGCAGATGTTTTGAAGAATTTAACGGTTGTAGGATTACTTTCCCATGTTGTTTTGTTGAATCTTGCGCTAATTACAGATTTGATTTGTATATATTCTAGGAATTTATTAGGATTGATTGCATATTGTGTTATTAAACTTTTAAAAGAGATAAAACTGTTTGCATTGATGATATCCCCAAGACATCTGACTCCTTTATCATACCATGTTGGAAAGTTCAATGGCTTCTTGTTTAAAAGAAAATCAGGATTATTCCAAATAGGCGTAAATTGACAGGGAGTGAGCGGGGATCCAGTTATTTTCAAAAACTCCCACCAAGCTGTTAAGGTAGTGCGTATATTAATACTTTTGAAGCAGTTGTGTTTTCGGAGAATTTGGCTAATAAAGGGCAAGTTAGAAATTGGGATCTCCTGGCTAAGTGATTGTTCAATCTCTAACCATAAACTATCTAATAAAGTGGGATTGGTCCATTTTAGTATATATTGTAGTTTATTTGCAAGGAAGTAATATGAAAAGTTTGGGAGTTCTAGACCCCCGTATTCTTTTGGTTTTTGTAAAGTTTTAAGGCTGATTCGTGCTGGTTTACTCTTCCAAAGAAACTGATTGATGTGTGAGTCTAGTGATTTAAACCAGATTTGAGAAGGTTTGGTTGGAATCATTGAAAATAGATAATTAACCCTAGGCAAGACCATCATTTTCACGGTAGAAACCCTTCCCATAAGTGAGATTGGCAGTGCTTTCCAACGCGCCAGATAATCCTCAATCAATTTTAAGATTGGGGAGTAATTCAAGCGATTCAGATCTGACAATGTGGAGGAAATATTGATTCCCAGGTATTTAATGTTCCCTTTATGCAGTGGAATCGATGAGGTGCTCTGGAAGTCAAAATTTATTGGTAACACAGTAGATTTGGACCAGTTGATTGAGTAATCTGAAATAGAACTGAATTTATTGATAAGTGAGATTGTATCTTGAAGAGAAGAATGTGGATTTTGTAAGAAAAGTAATACATCATCAGCATAAAGGCTTATTTTATGATGAACGGTTGCGGTATGGATGCCTTTAATATTTGCATGCTGTCGAATTGCGGTTGCAAGAGGTTCAATAAATATAGCAAACAGTGACGGAGAAAGTGGACACCCTTGCCTTGTGCCCCTCATAAGATTAAACCTTGGGGAGATTTGGCTATTCGTTCTAACCGAGGCTGTAGGGAAACTACATAGGACCTTGATCCATTCTATAAATGAGTCTCCAAATCCAAATTTCTGTAGAGTAGCTAAAAGAAAATTCCAATTCACTCTATCAAATGCCTTTTCAGCATCTAATGAAACAACAGCTGTTTTTAAATTATGAATAACAGAATAGTCTATCACATTGAGTAGACGGCGAACATTGTTGGACGATTGTCTCTCTTTGATGAAACCTGTTTGATCAGGATGTACTATATATGGAGTGACTTTTTCTAATCTTTGAGCTAATACTTTGCAGATAATTTTAAGATCAGCATTAATCAGGGAGATTGGCCAGTAACTGGATGGAAGTGTTGGGTCTTTATCAGGTTTTAGCAAGAGACTGATTGTGGCAGAGTTCATATTTGGAGGAAGGAATGAGTTTTCTTTAATCTCTAAAGCCATTTTTGTAAATATCGGAGCTAGCAGTGACCAGAATGTTTTGTAGAACTCCACAGGGAACCCATCAGGCCCTGGTGCTTTATTGTTTGGCATCTGTTGAAGAGCATCGTGAAGTTCATCTACAGAAATAGCAAGATCTAAATTTGATACCTGCCTTGTATTTAATTTAGGTAAGTCTATACCATTGAGAAATGTCTCAATGTCTGAAAGAGATGGGTCAATCTGGGGTGTATACAAGTTTCTGTAAAAGTCTCTAAATATGGAGTTAATTTCCTCAGGAACGTGAGTAATGTTCCCAGCTGAATCCTTAATGGATGGTATGGAGTTTTTTTCTTTGTTTAATTTTAGTTGGTTAGCCAAATATTTGCTTGGTTTATTGTCATGTTCAAATTTATCTAAGCGTAACCTCTGGAGCAGGAATTGAGTTTTCTTATCAATTATTTCTCTTAAATCTAATTTGAGTTTTCTCAGTTCATTCAGAGTATGTTCATTTTGTGAGTTCGCATAAGCTATTTCTAATATTTTTATTTCATTTTCAAGTTCCTGCTCTAGTAAACGTTCCTTTTTTTTCTTGTATGATGAATAAGAAATTATTTTTCCTCGCATAACTACTTTTGCGGCCTCCCAGAGAATGCACGCCGTGATTTCTGGTTGATCATTAAAAGTCTCTTCAGTTTCCAAACGTTAACTGAGTGTTGTTAAAAGGAAAGGCCATGTAACACAGTGGTAAAAATGCCCCTGTGCCAACTTTTTTACAATGTGTTGCTGCCATTAAATTCTAAGTTAATGATTATTTGCAAAAAAAAATTGTGTTTCTCCATTCAAACATTAAATATCTTGTATTTGCAGTGTATTCAGTTGAATATACAGTAAGTTGAAAATGATTTGCAAATCATTCTATTCTGTTTTTATTTAAAATTTACACAACGTGCCAACTTCACTGGTTTTGGGTTCTGTATATTTTTTCAGAATTTTTAACAGATACAGTCATTTGTGAGGGCACTACAATTTCTAGTTACCAACAAGTTTATTGCGTTTGATTTTGTAAAATAAATGAATAAATAAGTAATTTGATAGATAGCCCAATTGGTTTATTGATATATTTACCATATCAGGCAAAGGCGGAGCTCGGTGAGAAGGAAAAAGAACTACGAGGCCTGACTGTCTCGATTCCTTCTGTCAAAAAGGGGCAAGACAATGGAGTACAGGTAAGAATGTATGCATCTTTTTCGCTGAAAACGAATTGAGCCGAGTATGTGCTTATTCTATGTCATGCTTACTGTACTGTATTTCTGTTGCACCTCATGCCCTTCAGTTCTTCCGCTGTGCATTCAGGCCTGTCCAGTTTTAGGCAATGGCCTTTTCCACCAGCACCCTGAGTGTATTCTGGCCTTTCAGCCTGGCTCTTTGCCTCGCCACTCTGCCAGTTGCTTTTAACACCTTTGGAATCAAGGTCATTAAAAGCACCTTCTCAAATAACACTTAAAGGTTGGGATAAAAGCCAACTGTATTCACTGAATTCCTGTAAGTTTAGGGTGTCCCTGAAGTCTGGACACAGTATTACACAATTACTGTACTAAAAGAAAATTCACATTTTAAATTTAGTTTATATAATATACATAATACAATATAAATTTAAAAAATTATTTGTATTTATGTGTGTTTATATTGTTATACTGTATATTATATATTTGTGTTTAATTTGTATTATTTTTAATTATGTAATTTTTCATTTATATTTTATATTTATTAATTCATTATTGATTAAACTAACAAATTGTAGAATGTATGTATATTATTTATTTGCATCATATGTCCATACTTTAGAAACAAATAATGAATTCCTGCTGCCCTGCTCTACTTCTTCTCCTCTTATTTGCTCTGTGGAGCAACAACTCCATTCAAGACCTCCTCCTGCCGGCCGCACCTTGAAACAGCATCCTCAATGGGGAAAAAAGCAACACACTCAAAATAATTGCTCAACAAACCAAACAGTTTGATATGGTAAATAACATAGACGCAGATACGAACTTCTTCCACACAATTGGCAGCTACTGTCAATTTTACACAAAGGATCAATACAATATGAACATAAATATTCACTTTAACAGTAGGAGCATGTACATCAAATTTGACAGTATTAAACAACACTTGAGACAATTTTAATGATACCTTTAAAGAAATAATGATCTCAGAAAACTGGATAGATGCAGAAAAGGGTTTAGACTTTAAAATAGATGGATATGAACCTAATTACATTAACAGAAATAATTAAAGTGAAAGCAGTGTATGTGGAAAAACATCTTAGCTATAAAGTTGTACAAAAAAATTATTACTTGCTATTGATAACACACTAGAATGCATTATTATAGAAATTTGTCAGAAAAGACTAAAAATGTGTTAGTAAGCTCGATATATCGAGCATCAAAATCAAGTATAGAGACATCACGGACTGGGTCAAAGCCGCTTTTACAGATGACCAAAATGTATTTTTTTTATGTGGAGACTTCAACATTGATCTTCTGAATCCAAACAAGCAGAAAACAATCTATGAAGATACAATATACAGTATGAGCCCATATCCAAAAAGCACTAAAGCAAGCAGAATAACAACATAGTGCCACTCTAATCGACAATAATTGACAACACAAAGAGTGGTCTGTACATTTGTGATATTATTGATCATCTTACGTTCTTCATTATTTACAAGAACTATAGAGAGAGAAACAGAGAAATTAAGAAATCATACAAATGATTAAACACATAGAAAATAGTGATGGCCTTTTAGAACGATTTAAGAGAATAAACATGGGAACAAGTATATAATACAACTGGATGATGTTGACAAAGCTAATGAACATTGTGTGCATGACACTGTATAATTAAAACTGTCCACTGAGACTAGTCACTTAAAAGAAGAGAAAGAAAAAAACGACCCATCCATTCATCCATTTTCTGCCGCTTGTCTCGTTCGGGGTCGCGGGGGTGCTGGAGCCTATCTCAGTGATTGGCAACGATAAATTGGCCCTAGTGTGTGAATGTGAGTGTGAATGTTGTCTGTCTATCTGTGTTGGCCCTGCGATGAGGTGGCGACTTGTCCAGGGTGTACCCCGCCTTCCGCCCAAATGCAGCTGAGAAAAAAACAACCATGAGTGACAAAAGCATTGCAGAATGCTAGTAAAAAGAAAAACTCGTTAAAAAAAAAATTGGTAACACTTTAGTATGGGGAACATATTCTACCATTAATGAGTTGCTTATTAACATGCAAATACTTAATTTAGAGTAGTGGCAGAGGGGTTAGTGCGTCTGCCTCACAATACGAAGGTCCTGAGTTCAATCCCGGGCTCGGGATCTTTCTGTGTGGAGTTTGCATGTTCTCCCCATGACTGCGTGGGTTCCCTCCGGGTACTCCGGCTTCCTCCCACCTCCAAAAATATGCACCTGGAGATAGGTTGATTGGCAACACTAAATTGGCCCTAGTGTGTGAATGTGAGCATGAATGTTGTCTGTCTATCTGTGTTGGCCCTGCGATGAGGTGGAGACTTGTCCAGGGTGTACCCCGCCTTCCGCCCGAATGCAGCTGGTATAGGCTCCAGCGACCCCGAAAGGGACAAGCTGTAGAAAATGGATGGATGGATGGACACTAGGGGAACATATAAGGGTTAGGGTTAAGGTTAGGGTTAGGGTTACTAATAAGCAATAATTCTGAGGTTATTGAGGGAAGACTCTTAGTTAATGGCTTACTGGTTGTATAATAAGGCCATGCAGAATAAAGCATTAATAAGGACCTAATAATGACTAATTAAGAGCCAATATGTTACTAATTGGCATGTTAATAAGCAACTAATTAATGGTGAATATATGTTCCCCATACTAAAGTGTTACCCACAACTTTAATAAACAAAGAGCAATAGAAGTTAAAAAATATATATAAATTGTATTAAAAAAATGCAATGGAAAGCAGAATATCCTCAATACTTTGTAAATGGAGATCTTAAAAAGGATCATATGGAAGAACTTTAGGGACTATTTCGTAAACATTCGACCAAGCCTGGAAGAAAAACAAAACACGGTTACCAGAAAACATTTTTTCTCAACAAGGGAGGAGAAACACAATTTTTGAAATAAACACATTATAAAACATTTGCATGCATGCATGACATTAAGAGCATTTAGTACATCGATATGTAGACATTAGAACGGTATGGCATCAGAGGGCTGGTCTTAAACTGTGTAAGAAGCAATAACCAACAGGAAGCAATATGTGAAGCTATAGGTGAACGCACGTCTACAACGCTAAATATATCTAGCACCTCAGGGATCAACACTGGGGCCAAAACTGTCCAATCTTTATATAAACAACATTTGTAATGTTATAAAGGACTTAAAGTTAGTATTATTTTCTGACGATACGACTGTGTTTTGTTCAAGACAGAAGACACC
This sequence comes from Entelurus aequoreus, assembly GCF_033978785.1. NCBI lineage: Eukaryota > Metazoa > Chordata > Actinopteri > Syngnathiformes > Syngnathidae > Entelurus > Entelurus aequoreus. Next base: position 38,411,240 of record NC_084738.1, read on the forward strand.
GAAGATAATACAAATAACAACTGAAGAAATGTACAAATTAAAGTGATGGTTTGACAAAAACAGACAAAATTTGACTCTTAATAAAACTAAAATTATGCTATTCGGTAACAGTAGAAGAGAAAGTCAAACACAAATACAAATAAAGGGAGTAGACATTGAAAAAGTAAAAGAAGACACATTTTGAGGTGTAATAGATGATAAAATGAACCAGAAATCTCATATAAAAATATACAACATGAGGTGGCAAGAAATATGTCAATAATAAATAAAGTTAAGGATGTATTGGACCAAAAATCACTCCATATTCTCTACTGCTCACTAGTGTTACCATATCTGAGTTATTGTGCAGAAATATGGGGAAACAACAAAGGTACACTTCTTACACTAATCGTGTTACATAATAGGTCAGTTAGACTAATACATAATGTTGGATATAACGAACAGTCAAACCCTTTATTTTTTTATTCAAAATATTGAAATTGAAAGATTTAGTGCATTTCAAACAGCTAAATTGATGTACAAACCAAACTATAACCAGATACCCAAGAATGTACAACAATTATTCTCAACAAAAGAGGAGAATTATAACTTTAGAGAAAAATCTAATTTAAAACATTTGTTTGTACGAATACGAACATCATCAGTATGTGGGATTAAATTATGGAATGGATAAGCAAGGAAGTCAAACAATGTACTAATATGATCCAGTTTAAGAAACTGATCCATCTCAAAGTGTTTACAAAGTACAAAGAAGAAGATTTGAAACTTTATTGAAAAAAAAAAAAGATCTTATTCATGTCATTATGTGAATTAAAACCTATTTAATTATTTATTGAGAACAGTAAGTGAACAAATGTGTTAGTAATTGTTCAGAAACTGAAAAGGCGTAGGATTAAACAAGATGTTCTTCTTCCTACTCCTTTTCGGACATGCTGTAATGGGAAACTGGAAATATGTGATGTACAATATTTTCGCTGTATGTGGAATTATACTATGGAATTGATTTGGTAGGGAATTTAAGCAATGTATGAAGTATAAGTAAATTGATGGATTGAATAAATGTTCTGCTATATGTGATCATGTGATGATCACTATCCATACCTAGTGTCTAATAAATTCAATCAATATAAAATGCGTATAAAAAGGTTGAAAACTCCCATGTACTTATAAATGCATTACCAGGATTAAAAATGTATCGAGTCTTAAAGACAATGCCTTTTTGTTCCCTTAGTTTCTTATTTTATTTTATTTTTAGAATATGCAGCAGGCCAATCCAATTTTGTTGACACCCCTGGTTGACAGTATATTATTTACCAACAGGGCCTCATGCCAAGGACGGACGTTCAAACATCTGAGGAGATACGTTCCCTAATGGAGCAAAACAACATGTTGCGATCTGTGGTTAGCCAGATGAGAAAAAATATGGAGGATCTCAGTGATCTCCAACAACATCCTCAGCCCACGCTTCAGAACTACTCCACTGATGCTATGAAACCCTGCGAAGCCCCCGCTGCTACCTCCATCACCTCCGCAACTGAACCTCTTGCCAAGCATTCTGACATCTCTGCCAACACCATCCCAGTAGATGTATCAGGTCTCTGTCACAGAAACATAAGTGATGATTTGGAAATGTTACCCAGAAAGTCCAGTCAGCAAGCCAAACATTAATCACTGCATGTATACGGACGAACGACACTAACCTTTTCATTTCTCTTTTCCAGACCACACTGAGGCTCTGAAGCAGGAGGCCCTGTCGAGGGCTCATTGCAGACGACTTGAGAGGAAGCTGCAAGGTGCTTCAGGGCTCTTGAACCAAGTTCCTGCTGAGTCCTTGGTCCACACATCTTTAGGCAAACCGCATCCACATGACAATGGATGTAAGACAGGTAGTTTTTAATTCAATACTGTGGACATTATCCAAAGTCACATTTCATATAATGTGTACAGCTCCACTAATGGACATTGGTGTGTTACTTTCAATACAGCTCCACTAATGGACAATGGAGTGTTACTTTCAAAGGCAAAATTAAAGTATTGCTAGAAACATAATTTTATATGTGACTTTATTGTATTATATGTATAGTACATGTTCCAAAAAGAAAAAAGCATAAAACACCACCAGAATTAGAGATATTACAAGTCAAAGTGATGAAGCTTAGTGTTACGCTCATGACTTGGTGTAACTAAACATTACCCTATAAGATGAAGGCAATTGCATTTTATTGATATTTGAAATGTTTTTAATGTTTATAAATGAATATTTAAATATACTAAATGTAAAAAAGGGATTAAATATTCAAAATAAGATCAATAAATGAAATCTAGTTTGGTTACGCCATCATGAGCGCAACACAAGGTTGTAAAAGTTTCAACTACAATTCTAAATAAGATGTCAAAAGCAAACTGAAATCAAATACACACAGCTTAAAGATTGATCAATACCTATTTAAATTTAGTAATACATAAATATGATGATTTATCAAAATATAAAAGAAATATACCTGAACAGAACGCTCATGATGGTTACACCAAAAAGTAACGCTATGAATCGCGTTTTTCCAAGTTTTTGGGACATTTTTATGCTATTTCCAAGTATCTCCTTTTTATTATCGTTGATTTTAAATGGTCAAACTAATGCATATTATATATGCATGCCCTATTAAACAAAAAAAAGTCATATTTATTTTGATTGTTACATTTTGAAGTACATTTGTGCAGGTGGGTGCGAATGTACCCATTACCAGAGCTGTACGTATACTGTATATAAAGTATGATACAGTGTACTTTTTAGGGCATCTTTAGTTGTCATTTTATGGAACTGCATTGGACTTTAGGCAAAACACCAGGAAATAATCTGAAATATGGAATTATATTATTGACCATCTAACAAAATGAGTTCAGATATCATAGGTTAAATGGAAACTCTACCAGACATACTGTAATTATTAAAAGACAAAATACAGTGTCATTTAGTGTAACGATTGTACTCACGTGAAACATGAACTCAATGTGCCATTACATTTCTGCATTCCTTGGATTCACACGAGTGCGCAGATGCAGCTAGTGGGTGTGAATGGATTCCAATGGAGATCACGTCTCACCAGATCACCAGCTTAACATAGCAACCTTTCTCAGCGTTTTTTGCCTGTTTCAAAAACGTTTTACGCTTTTATAATAAGCTATCTTAGACACTCTGAAAATACTTTTAAGCCAAAATCATTTCCACAGGGGATAAAAGTGCATGTGCGGCATTCAGTTGACTTGTTGCTAGGAATACGCTGTATTTGACCTCCATCTGCTTGTATCCAAAGCGATGTGACGTCATGTGCAACCCAGCAATTTTGAAGTACCGGTAGCATAGTGACAAAAGTGGTGCGCATGTAGCTCTAAAAAATATATTTAAAAACTATTGACCCTAAAGAAAAACACATTGGCCAGTAATTATTTGTTTGGTGTTTTTTTAATTGTATTTAAAAAAAACGTATTTAACCAATACATTGTTTCTATTCTCTTTTATTTTATTATGTATGTAATGAATAATAAAATAAAATAAAGTAGTCTGCCATTCACAACTATAATTGCCATTAATTGACTATGAAAACAATTATGTTAACCAGGAATTGTTTTTTTGTAATTTAAGAAAACACTGGATACACAGTAAATCAGAATCAGAATCATTTTATTGCCATTGTTTGAGAACGGGTTCACAAACTAGGAATTTTTCTTGGTGCAATCGAGCAACATAAAACACATATAAACATATAAATGTCTAACTTACTTAAAATTGTAAATGAAAAATGTAGTATATTTGTCTCTATTGTAGTCAAGTATATTCAAGTACTTAGCATATCTTGACTTGCACTGGATGGGTTTTAGTGTGTTCTCTAAACACAACTGTGAAGAATATCAAAGTGGCTGCATCCTTTAGAATGAATCCTATTTTTTCCTGTAATGGTTTACATTCTCAGGTCACTGTTTGGAGAAGCACGCAGACAACACGTTTTTGAGGAAACAGCTGGTGAGGGGGCTACATGCAAACGCCAGCGATCAGGTAGTGGAAAAAACAAGTAACTATGGTACAGTGTATTAAGTGACCGGTGTTATTCTGTTCGCCAGAGAAATATCATATCGTGTAGTTACCACGGCTAAAGATATTATGCTTTTGTTTGTTAGTTAGCAGGATTATACCATTACCACTTGAAAGAGGGGTGTCGAAAGGGTAGCCCAGGGGTTATTTGAGGTTATTTCACAGAACTCTTTAACACATTTTGCCAGAAAAAGATATAATCACATGTACATGGTCTACTCTACACAATCATGGCCTGAAAGTAAAAAGGGAGCCTTTGATGCTTCCTGTAAATGTGAACATGTAAGTAACTCTGCTACTGAATAAGAATAATTAAGCTTCTTGTTCAGTGGGTTTTGTGGTAGAAGAATTATACTTTGCAGCGATGGAGTGGTTAAGTGCTAGTTTTAAATGGTTTGTGGCATTTGTGTTTTGTTTTATGAAGTCATTTATGGCTCGCGTCTGGTGTGCAACTTGAGTGGATGGTCCTTGATGATTTTTGTGCCCACTGTCATGGTTAACATGCTCGCAACATTTGGGGCAAGAACTGTGAATTAATTTTCCCTTTTTATTATTACTATTATTATTACTTTTTTCCTGCATTTTCCTTGATTTTGCTGCAATTTTGTGCAATTCCAAGTAAGACTTGTGAAGACCTTTTGTCACTGTCTGTCCTTCTAGACTGCTCTGGTACAACATCTCCAACATGAGAATCCCTACCAGCAACAACTCACCTCATCTCTGACGGTTGGCGCTGCATCCCCAAGGAACAACGCCGAGGTGCGTGCCAGGCTGAAACAGGCAGTTTGTCACATTCTCCAACTGAGCCAGGAGAAGCAACAGCTTATACAGATGGGCAACTGCCTGCGTGCCCGCATCACCACTGCAGCGCGACAGGGTACAGTAAGAAGCTTGCATTCAGTCACGTAGTGGTATATTAAACAATGGTATAATCGGATCTTGCATCTGGTTGTAATCTCCTAGTTCTTGCACTACTTGCAGAAACTCATGTTGTCTCGCGTGGATCATTATTTCTAGATTACCTGAAAAGACGAATGGTTAGAAAATAGGATTATGCTCTCTCGGTCACACGTATAACATCATTACAAATTACCTTTGAAAGTTATTTCTTTGACTAAGTCGTAAGAATCCAGAGCCATTTAAAGTAAAATGATGTGCGATATACGCTCTACAATGCAAGTGGAACACATGGAAGACATTTGTGATGTTTTGTTTTATTTACAAAATGCTACAAATTATTGGCAAAGATGATACATTGTACATGGTAAATGTATTTTAAATTTTTAAAAAAAGAACTCAGGACACATTTTACCACATCTTAAGTCTTGTCAGTTTTTAAGGGTGAAAAGCTAAAGTGGGGTATGAGTCTTGAGTCAGTCCTCTTGCGTGTCATGCAGATTCATTTAAGGAAAACAGAGATTGTGTTATGGTGGAACAAGAACGTCAACATGACCGACTTTCTGCTCTGGAGGAACTACAGTACAAGCTCACCACACAGGTACACTTTTCTCTTTTTTTACAGTTTTTTCACCGGTGTTTGCAACTTTTTCGACAATAATGCCTGCGTCTTGACTCATTTTAAGTATATGTTTTACTGCTTTACACTGACTACTCTTAATTAAGTTATATATATTAGGTTAAATTATATAGTTTTGTCCCTTGAGAAGAATATGTGAGTGGTTTCCACAATCAAGAGGTGAATTTTCATGAGCATTATTTAGCTGTGACTGCAATAATGTAAGATAGCAATGTCACTAAACTGTATGTCTGTATGTGCAATTAAATATAAATCGGATACATTTTTTTATCAATGGTGTTATAGCTTTATGTGATGTAGAAATATATCACATCATACAGACAGCTGTGTCTTTTATTGTGACTATCATGTAGCTGAATGAGGTAACAAAAAATACTACAAGCAAAAGTTAAACTTATCATATATTTTATTAAAATTTAAGCCAATATATAGCATATTACCTAATAAATTGTGCAAGTGCCGAGTACAGCTGGGATAGGCTCCAGTACCCAATATAAGATTGATGAATGGAAGTGCAGCTGTACCTAAATAATATTTTAATGTTTGTTTTTTTACAATTTGAAGTGAAGTAAGTTATATTTATATAGCTAGTGACTAAAATCACTTTACATAGTGAAAGCCATTATCTAAGTTACATTTAAACCAGTGTGGGTGGCACTGGGAGCAGGTGGGTAAAGTATCTTGCCCAAGGACACAACGGGAGTGACTATGATGGCGGAAGCGGGAATCGAACCTGGAACCCTCAGGTTGCTGGCACGGCCGCTCTACCATACTTTTAATTTCATTTTAATTTCCAATAAGCTACTTGATACTTTTCATGTTGTTTCCACACCCAATGGCTGCTAGAAGTACAATTTTGCAAAATGTATTTTGAACTACCGGTACACATTTTATATGTGCATTGTTCGTTATAAGATTGGTTCATTATGCATGTATTACATTTTACACACAAAAAATAAACCATTTTCCTAGTTTTAAGATTTTATGTGATTTTAGGCCCAATTTAATACACTATATGCATTTTAATTTAATGCACTGTTAATGCATTATATCGAAATGAGAGAGAACTCTACTATCACATGTGGGAGACTATATTAAAAAAGGAAACCAACTGAAGCAAGATAAATAGTTTTTAAAGTAAAATATATTTTTTATTAAGCTACACCATAAGCATTTTTTAAAAATTAACTTGACTTTACTTTGGTCAGGAATGGCTTTAATGTACTTAATACTAGACCAGTGGTGGTCATAATGAATATACTTTTCATTTTCGTCTAGTCAAACCAGATTTCGGAATAAAAGATGGAGTATTTTACCTTCACAAGGTCCTAATGCAGCGTTTCTCAAAGTGCGGGGCGCGCCCCACTGGTGGGGAATAGAGACATGACAGGTGGGGCGCGAGGAACGGGAGGAAATTTCACTTTGATTTTTTTTATTTTTTTATTATTATATTCTTTGATATTTTTTTTTTACTATGCTTTCATTTTCTATACACACTGGAAATCACTTTGTGATTCTGTCTGTGAAATCCGCTATACAGATAAATGTAAATTACTTATTTTTCCTGTATGCTTTACATTTCTAGGTAGGAGCGAAAGTTTGACAGACAGCAACAGTAACTAATGGGGGCGGGGCTAAGCGGAAGCTTTGTGAATGGCGAGTCACTGTGCGAGGATTTGCTGTTTTGCAAATACATAAAAAATAGAGCCACTGCTGATGAGCTGTTAAAGATAATGGACAGTTTCCTCAAAGAACACGACCTTAAATGGGAAAACTGTGTGGGCTTTTGCTCCGATGGCGCGCATGGCAAAGTCAAGAAACGGGCTGCAGGCTCTAATAAAGAGGGTTGCGCCAAATGCGCATTGGACACAATGTGTCATTCACCGGGAAACACTCGCGTCAAGGCAGCTCAGCCCCGAATTCAATGAGGTTTTAACAGTGGCAGTGTCAAGCCTGCAACCCCGATTTGAAAAGCTGTGCAGTGCAAAACAGGCTCATTGCAGCCACTAATGCTGGAGTACTGTAAAACTCATGTTCACTTGCCCTGTCCTCCTTTTTTTGGCAAAGATTGCAAAGTGGCACTTTTATTTTCATTTATTATTGAACTTGATGCAAGTTATTTGATTTGTTATTGAACTTGATGCCAGTTATAACACTTTTATTTGATTTATTATTGAACTTGATGCAAGTTATAACACTTGTTTTGATTTATTATTGAACTTGATGCAAGTTATGACACTTGTTTTATTTATTATTGAACTTGATGCAAGTTATAACACTTTTATTTGATTTATTATTGAACTTGATGCAAGTTATAACACTTTTTTTGATTTATTATTGAACTTGATGCAAGTTATAACACTTTTGTTTTATTTATTATTGAACTTGATGCAAGTTATAACACTTTTGTTTTATTTATTATTGAACATGATGCATGTTATTTGATTTATTATTGAACTTGATGCAAGTTATAACACTTTTATTTGATTTATTATTGAACTTGATGCAAGTTATAACACTTTTTTTTATTTATTATTGAACTTGATGCAAGTTATAACACTTTTTTTTATTTATTATTGAACTTGATGCAAGTTATAACACTTTTGTTTTATTTATTATTGAATTGATGCAAGTTATTTTATTTGATATTGAACTTGATGCAAGTTATACCACAACTGCACAGTTATTTTATTTATTATTTAACTTGATTTTATTTTATGTTATTGAGTTTGAATGTATAAAACTTGATGTTAGTTGATGTTCGATAAATTTGAAAATGTTAAGCTTGGCATTAGCGTTCTGTTGGGGTGATGGGGGCAGGTGGGGCTTGAAAACTCCCCCTTGTCCAAAGTGGGGGATGACAAAAAAAGTTTGAGAACCACTGTCCTAATGAATGTCGTGGCAGATCAGTCAGTGTACAGCATTGTATGGAGCGGATGTTGGTTGTGTACTATATCACCAGAGGTCGCTGTTGTCCCATTCATCTACTATATACTGTATTCGTGTCTCCAAGGAGCTTCAGTATGCAGTAAGACAGATGGCTTGCAGGGCTTTTGAAGGCACAGGGCCTCCCATAAAAGGAGATGACGATGATCGATCCAGAGGGCACAACACCCCTGATGAGTCTGAGGTAAAAGTTTAAATATCAAATCGAGATTTGATTTCATTTGTGAATACCGTGGAACACATCCATCAATTTTCTATGATACTTGCCCCTAAACATGGTCAACCTCTGATTAGTTTGGATTCTGTAACATATTTTCGTATAAAAAGTAGGAATTTTGAAATAAATAATACATTAAAACAGTCTGTTTTCGGGTCAAAATGTCTCCCATCGTAAAACATTTTAGCATTGTTTACTGTCATACACATTTTAAAAATATCAAACCACTGATGATAAGAATCAGTGCTTCCGCTACCATTATATGTGGTGCCACCCACCATCATCGCAATAATTATAATCCATCCATCCCTCTTTTTTCTACCGCTTGTCCCTTTCGGGGTCGCGGGGGGTGTTGGAGCTTATCTCAGCTGCATATTATTATTAATTTAAAGAGTGTGCATGTTTGCGCTTATTTATCAATCCCTCAAAAATATTTTTCAAATTCCATATTGTAAGATTAATTTCTGGTGTAGTCATTTTCAATTTAACCTCGGCTCTTTTTCCTCAGACATCTAAAATGTCAGATGTAAGTTCTTCGGTCAACCAACTACAGAACTCGTTGGAGGTGAAGATGCAGTCCAGTTCAGACGACACTCTACCATCGTTGAAAGCAATCTGGGAAATACTGGACCATGGACTCAGTTCATCCATACACTCAGAGGGTAACCACATTTGTGTCTTTAGGTAGAACCATTGAGATAAATACACTTAATTATAATGTAACTAAAACTAGCAGCAACGTACAGTTTATTTTACATGAAACCCCCAGAATATGATTTGTTCTTGCACTAAACTTATTTGCCATGGCAGAACATAGTTGAAGTCATTTTTTTAATGGAGGGATGTGATTCAAAGTGGATGTAACATACGTAAGATCAGAACAAAACAGTGTTTTAACACTCGCTGGTACTTTATCAGACTCACACCCAGGGACCAGACAAATACTCATGTCTGGTTAATTAGTGTACCATAGATCATACACAGGAGCACTTTTAGATTGTTTCTTGAGTTCTGTCATGAGAAACAATAGAATAGTTCAAAGAATAAATACAAGTATTTCATTGCACCATAACCACACTCTTCTTAGAAAGAGTTGTTCTAAAATGTTCAATGTTTTTAGAATAGATACAAAGTAAATGCAGTGCAGTATCCCAGCCAGACAAGTGAGGTCTTGCTTTATGTGGAGTTCAGTTATCACGGGGTCTTGTTGGGTCACAGGGTTGCTGTCCCAATTTTTTTTTTTTTTTTAATGATCCTGGAGTTGTTTTGGGGAATTACCCTAAATTAGTCCCAATTGATTTTCTGCCATTAATGATCTTGAGTATAATGCCACTCTTATGTCTGCATCCAGGTGAAAGTGAACTGAACAGGATCAGGGCAACTAAGCCCGGCAGTGTTGGAGTGATGGTTTCTGGTACCAGAGCTCCCATCCACAGACATCGCCCAACTGCGTTCCAGCAGAAGAGGAAACCTTACAAAGCAGCGTTTAACCCTGCAAAGTACACTACACATGAAGGCCCTGATAAAATCAGTAGGATCAGGAACTATAATGTTAAAGACTGACATACATTTAAAATCTTTATGGTAATTGTGTGACCTGTCCCGCTGATGGTTTGAGGTGAATTCCATTCAGCTTTTGCTGTGCACCAGCACAACTGGCTATAATATAACCTACAGAACACAGTGCTGCCACCACCACGATTAGTGTTCTTATAAGTTTGAAACGGTGATGGCCAAATAGATCAATCTTTTTCTCTTCTGACCATGAACATTCTATCCACAAAGCATCTGGCTTGTACATGAGGGCAGCTGCACATTTCAGTCGAGCTTCAAGGTATCGATTGCAAAGCAGTTACTAAGTTGTTGATTCATCACTCTCTCAGTCCGTGGTAAAACTGTAGTATAACTGTTTACTGTGAACTTTCTTATTGCAGAAGTTTCCATTTCATGGCAGGCTTTAGTTTTGACAAATCCTTTGTTCTTAGGATATCAAATTTCCTTTTACCTGAGGGTGACACTCTATGGGTCTCTTCCAGACCTTGGCACGTCCAAATAACATATGTATGATTGTTTAACTGATGAACTTTGAATCTGCAGTTGTTAAGAATAATGTTTCAAAGAAAAAAAATGTGATACTAGCAAAAACAGGATGTTTTGGTTAAACATTACAAACACTGAAAAAATGTATTGATCAACCTACATCACAGCAGTGTTAAGGCAAAGACACTCCTACACAAACACTTAGACTACAATTGTGGTTTTAGGCAAGCGATTACTAAAATATTAATTTTGGCATTAACTTTAGATCTTCACTGAGTCTTTTGGACTTTCACATTGTTCTGAGTTGAGTTATGGTCGATCCAATCCAACAAATCCCTTTAAACTACCAAAGTCTAGACTATCAGCTACAGTCAATCATGACCCCTTACAAGGAATCAGTCGACCTTGCTCTTGTCAAGTTAAAAGACATCATGGAAACCCAGGCATGGCTTATAAGATTTTGGTGTCTTGAATGTGTGTATTTATGACACTTTTTAAATTACAGAAAATCCCAAATAAACTTAGTTATGCACTTAATTCTTGTTTTTAAAAATCATTGAAAATGATGCTGTAATATACAGTAATTTAAGAACCGTTCAAATAAATCATGAAGGGATATTGACTGCATTATAGGTCTGACTGGACCTGTATGGAGTTAGACAGATGTGGACAAGGATTCAAGGGAAAAAGAAGCAGTGGCTATGGGTCAAGTGCAAGGATCCTTGCTGGGTTCACATATCAGCAGCATGGCATGGCCTGTTGTTTTGGAGACACTGATGTGTGTTTTGGTACATCTAATCCCTTGTAAAGAATAATATATCTGATTGTAATCGCAAGTTTAAGATACTTTCAATAGTTAAAGAATAATACAAAGGTAAAATTCTTAAAAAGGAGGAACTAGCCTTAGATATTAATATTTGTAAATTATAATAATTTTAAGTAGCTACACATCCCTTTGACAAAAATTATCTTATTGATGTAAGGAATCACTCAAGCGTCTCCCTCTTCATCACTTATTTTTCCTTGGACTGGCGCCCACCTTCATGAACACTTTTTGACCATGGACTCTTTGTCCTATTAAACTTACCGGCTCTTTTGGTATAAAGAGAACGAAGAATTATTCATCGGAACTAACTTTTGGCAGAAGCTCGCTCTTGTGCAGGCATCCGCTCGTGGTGCTTACGTGCGTAATCAACAATGTTTTTGCGGAGTGAGACCAACGCTGTAAAATTGACCTGTGACCTGTTTAAAGAAACACTAGTGAAATTTTCCAGAAGACCCGACCTTTGACTGTTCAACAAAATAATATTGGTGAAGTCTAACAACCTGGAACTTATCCTGGCTCTTCTACTTTCTCCTCCCAATAAAATACAGTTATAAAAGTAAATAATTGCTTTTTACCTTGTATTACTTTTTATGTCTTAGGTTTCGTGTTTTTATTACTAAATTGTATGTCCTTCATGTGTTTTGTTGACTGTGGAAGTGACTTAACTTTCAATTTAGGTATGAAATCACCAACTTACACTAAAATTCGACCATGAGAATGTAACTCATTTGTAACCCAAGAATTAGTCACCCTGCATGAGTAGAGCAGGTGTTGGATTGATAAATAGTTGAAAACTACAATTATGGTATTTGTATATTTGCCTTTTTTCATAAATGGTACCTCAACTTAAGAGTGTTTTGTGATAACAAATGTCACAGTGAATCCCGTAAGATTCGCCAAAACACCTGGGGCCTCATGCACAGAGAGTTGCGTGGCTTTTCTACTAAAAATGGACGTAAGATCAAATTCAGAAAACTGCATACGCAAGCAAAAATTGGGACGTATTAAAGCAGGGGTGTTAAACGTACGGCCCGCGGGCCTGAACAGGTTTAATCCCACCCGCGGCCCCACAAGATGAGTTTGCTAAGTATAAAAATTAGCTGCAATTTTTTTAATGAAAGAAACTGCTGTTCTAAATGTGTCCACTGGATGTTGCAATAGTAATTCAAGTGTGACCCACGTCACACCTGACACTGTATAAAGATGACTTGTCAGCTGACTTTGGGTGCCCTCTTGATTGGCTGCTGCAACTCCAATCAGTGCAAGTGCAAGCAATCAGCTGCTCCTGTTGTGGCTGGCAGCAGACTGATGCAGTATTGACGCACAATACCTTCTTTTATTGTAAATGAGCCACTCAACGGATAAAATAACGAAACAATAAGATGAAAAGACTTAAGTCAGTGCTTCTCAAATATTTTATGATAGCGCAGGTGCAAGCAATCAGCTGCACCTGTTGTGGCTGGCAGCAGATGGCGGCAGACTGATGCAGTATTGACGCACAATACCTTCTCTTATTGCAAATTATCCACTCAACGGATAAAATAACAAAACAATAAGAAGCAAAGACTTAAGTCAGTGCTTCTCCAATATTTTATGATACCCCCTGCGGAAAAAAAGAAAATGTTTTGCGCCCCCCCCCCCCCACACTCTCCACTGTGACTATAAATAGTATAATTTGTCAATAAAATTGTTATAACTATACCTCTGTATAACATTGTAAGCTTATCAAGATAAAAGGAAACAACACACTTGTCTTTCCTCGTCTTCCACCGTGCTTGTGAAGCCAAGTGCTACATTTGCGTCATCGTATTCTGGTACGGCAAAAAAATCATGTTCCCAAAGGTCACACGCGCCCCCTCGCATCGTTCCGCGCCCCCCTCCCCTCCCACGGGGGCCCGCCCCTCTATTTAAGAAGGACTGACTTAAGTCAACATGATCTTTGTAGTTTGGGATCCGTGCTGCGGTCGCAATTGGTTGACGGCGCGATGCGCACCCTGAACTCCATCGTAAAAATGTGTGTTTCTATATTTGTTGTTTGTTCTTTTTTATTTTTTTGCTTTTAAAAAGGATTATTTGTATTGTGTACATTTTCAGAATGTGCTTGTTCTATTGTTGGCCAAAGTAAAACGAAGCAAAGAATCTGAAGTTGTCTTTATTTTGAAGTTATTATGCCATGATTTACCAGTCTGTGCCGACGTGGGAATAGATTTTCCCCTATGCGGCCCCTGAGCTAAAACCACTTCGACACCCCTGTATTAAAGTGTTCGCACACACAAATCCAAACACATTTATTTGTTACATGGCAATCTACTTTAACTGACCGCAGACGTGTGCGTGGCTTGGTACGCCCAGGCCACACACCCTTTTAAATACACAAATCATATTGAAAATATCCATTTGACTGAGAATGGCACGCGCTGTCCAATGAGGACTCAGTGAGAGGTGCGACTTTCTCCTGAGACGGAAAACAGCAGACAGGCGACCATCCATATGATACAGAAAACGTTAAAAGGCTGGATGACTGTGATTCCCCACTATGGCAATACGGTTTATGTAACTTTTAAAAAAAATGTGTTCATACAGTATGCCAGCAGGTTTTGTGAAAATTGTTTTTCATTTAGACATGCCAGTGCTATAAAAAAGGGTTACGAAAGACTTGTTTGATTACTCTGTAAGGACATGTTTCTTAATATTAACAATATATACTAATTTTCCAACCATAGCAAGAAAGAAAGTGAATGTCAAGAACAATGCTTGGAAGAAGAATGAATTGAAGAATAAAGAAATAAATCATCGTCGCCAAGTTGGGAGGAGCAATTTGAGCACATTGAAGCAATTGTGTTGTTTTCATACAACATTTATTGTCTAAAACAGTGGTTCTTAACCTTGTTGGAGGTACCGAACCCCACCAGTTTCATATGCGCATTCACCGAACCCTTCTTTAGTAAAAAAAAAAAAAAAAAAATTCTTCAAGTTCAAGACAAAGTTATATGTTTTTGGTAACACTTTAGTATGGGGAACTTATTTTAAGTAACAAAGACTTAATTTAGAGTTATTTGGACACTAGGGGAACATATTCTAAGAAACAAATACTTAATTTAGAGTTATTTGGACACTAGGGGAACATATTCTAAGTAATAAAGACTTAATTTAGAGTTATTTGGACCTGACTAGGGGAACATATTCTAAGTAACAAATACTTAATTTAGAGTTATTTGGACACTAGGGGAACATATTCTAAGTAACAAAGACTTAATTTAGAGTTATTTGGACACTAGGGGAACATATTCTAAGTAACAAATACTTAATTTAGAGTTATTTGGACACTAGGGGAACATATTCTAAGTAACAAATACTTAATTTAGAGTTATTTGGACACTAGGGGAACATATTCTAAGTAATAAAGACTTAATTTAGAGTTATTTGGACACTAGGGGAACATATTCTAAGTAACAAATACTTAATTTAGAGTTATTTGGACACTAGGGGAACATATTCTAAGTAACGAATACTTAATTTAGAGTTATTTGGACACTAGGGGAACATATTCTAAGTAACAAAGACTTAATTTAGAGTTATTTGGACACTAGGGGAACATATTCTAAGTAACAAATACTTAATTTAGAGTTATTTGGACACTAGGGGAACATATTCTAAGTAATAAGGACTTAATTTAGAGTTATTTGGACACTAGGGGAACATATTCTAAGTAATAAGGACTTAATTTAGAGTTATTTGGTTAGGGTTAGAGGGTTAGGGCCAGGGTTATAATAAGGCCATGCCGAAGAAGGCATTAATAAGTACTTAATAATGACTAGTTAAGAGCCAATATGTTACTAATTTGCATGTTAATAAGCAACTAATTAATGGTGAATATGTTCCCCATACTAAAGTGTTACCATGTATTATTACTGGTGCACAAAATTAACCGTGCATGAACAACACCTTGATTAAGAACAAAACCAACACAGTGCATAAACTCACAACAAATTACACACCTGCAAATCAGTCTGACTTCTGCTGTTGCCATATCCGTAATACACCGATAGGTAGAAGTTTTTATTTACACGATGAGTCGGGTGTGTCTTGACCTCCGCCGAACCCCTGAGGCCGACTCACCGAACCCATAGGGTTCGATCGAACCCTGGTTAAGAACCACTGGTCTAAAAGT
>NC_084738.1:38432063-38502063 GCF_033978785.1 Entelurus aequoreus
CTCATATTCTTTCCTCCCTACGATTTTCATTGCCGTTTTATGCATGCCGGCCAGTTTGCTTTTTAGCTTAACGGTTAGGTTGCCAAACCATGAGGTGATCCCGTATCTAATGATGCTCTCTACAATGGCACGGTAGAAAATCATCATGATGTGGCTGCTTACGCCGTACAATCTTAATCTTCGCAAAAAATATAGTCTCTGTTGCAGTCTATTGCACAGTTTGTCAATATGTGTCTTCCAGCAGAGAAGATTATCAATATGAACCCCTAAATATTTATATGAGGATACCTGGGTGATTTCCTGATTTTTGATGACCACTGGCTCATGGTCAGTCACTTTCCTCGGATCCAAAACCATTTCCTGTGTCTTGGTCACATTTAGAATAAGATGGTTGGTATCACATCACCTAATAAATAGGTCTATCTCGTCTTGGTACACAGAGGGGTCCGTATCCTTGTGTAGAAGGCTTAGAAGCACGGTATCGTCCGCAAATTTCACCATATAATTGTTAGGGTGCACAGTCCTACAATCATTGGTGTACAATGTAAACAATGTTGGTGATACAACGCAACACTGTAAAGCATAGGGATTTCAAGCGTGCGGCACGCAGGCCTTTTGTGGCCTGCAAGCTCGTATTTTGTAGCCCTCCACTTAACTTAATGGTTTAGTTCAACAGAGTCCAAAGTGTGGCCCACGGGGCATTTGAGGCCCGCAGCATATTGTCATAATAAAATCAAACAGACAAAAAAACACAAGTAAAAATGTAATAAGGAAAAATAGCAAAAAGAATGTATAGAGGGGTTCGGGTTATTCCCGAAAGTGCATGCCAGAATTCATTTTGAAGGGCGAGCGTCATCGTTCACGATATTGCTACACGTAATATTTTCGAACTGTTCAGTGGAAAATAACTTTTCACCGGCTGTTATACGATGGAGAAATACTGTGAGTCGTCAACTAAGAAGTCCCTTCGTCGTTATAAGGAGCAAACAGCCGTAATTGGATGTAAGGATCCGTACAAGATCTGAGTGGAGCAGAGACCATGCACGACATCTTCCCGATGTTTCATACCTGGACTTTGTGAATTAATTAATTATTCAACTGAGTCCATTTTACACATTGAAAGACTTTGAAAATTATAAGAGTCAAGGTAGCTATGGCGGCTTCGTTTGTGGATGGGATCGTGACGTTTATGTTTATCTCTATATTAAGGCTGGGCGATATGGACGAAAAAGTATACCTCGATATATTTTTACTTAAACTCGATATTCGATGTATATCTCGATATATTTTCCGGTGAAAGTATACATTTTTGAGCGAGATTCACTGAAATTGAACTGAATGACAACTGTACTGTAAACAGTCAGTGGCAGTTTTATTAACCCAGTTAGTCAAGATGGGTGTTAACAGCACATAAAATAAACTGTTTAAGTAGTACAGAAATACATACCATAAATAAAACAGAAAAATATTATTTCTACGTAAAATAAACAGTATAGCTGTGCAAATTATACAAAATGTATCAAACTCAGATAAAAAATAAATGTGCAGGCAGGCACTTTTTAATTCCCAGTCGCCGATGTAATGGACTGTCACACACGTACGGTTCTGGTCAGCGCCAAGTAAGTGACTTTACTTAATTGTGCGACTATGATCTTCCTCATTTCGGCATACATTTTTGGCAGCATTTCTCGTGCCAAATATGCCCAGCTTGGCAACTTGAGAACAGTTTTGATTTGGGCTTACATGGTAAACAACTCAAATGAATGTTTTATCCAGACGCATACATTTGTCCAAATGTGGCCAAGTAGACACATTGTGGGTTTCCTGGATGTCGTCTACATCGCTAAAAGAAAAATCTAAGGAAGAAAATCCCACTGCCATATTCCACTAGTTTTTTTAATATATAAATCGCCCGCTTGAATATTCCCTCTTCTCTTCTACGACTCTCTCGTCATCATTTGGGATGTCTGTTGTGATTTCCCTTCCTGGTTTGATGACCCGCCCTATCTTGCCTCTGATTGGCCTGTCCCTAATGTTTTGCTCTAATCTCAACAAATCATGACTCATCATAGTAAACAACCCACCAATCATGGATGTTCTTATACTACAAGCATGTCTTGGAAGGGGAGGGGTTTAGTAGGCCATGGAGTGTTGAGAGGGAGTGGGGAGCGGGGGAGAATCAAGGAACACAACAAATAAGCGCTGTTTGGTCATTTTAACGTGAAATAAATTATATCGATATTACGATATTTTCTAAATTCATATCTTGAGATTCTATTCTATTCTATTCTATTCTATTCTATTCTATTCTATGGTTTAAAAATATATCGATATATCTTACAAACTTGATATATTGCCCTGCCCTACTCCATATACCCAGTGGACATTGTGTTGTCAAGTCAGGTTAGAGTAATGCACTCTCAGAAATGATCCGACCCAAGTTTGACAGCCTGGATAATCACAGATAACCAATCCAAGATCATCTCAGCACATGTGACTGTAAGGCAGGTTTGAGAGAAGGATGATCTCATGTCGCTTCACTTTTTTTAATGTGGAGGCTACGGTCCAGATAAGAGAAGTGAATACTATTTTTTTTAATCAATACAACTACTATCAAAGTTCTACGACCAAGCACATCAATGGGCTGATATCTATTTTAGATTATTTTTTACTTTGAAAATGCTTTACCTAAGATAAGCTGAACAAACACAAAGTTGTCAGCACGTCACGTCTCGTTTGATTGTAGCAATCCATGCTCGCCTTCACTGTTAAGTCTTTTTTTGTGCCCCTTCTGTTTGTCCAAAAATACACTTAGGAATGCAATACAAGCTCGAAATATCTCTCCCACCTCGATTGTGGCAGTTGACAATGGCACACATCGACAGCATATGAGTATTACTGAATAAATTATCGGTGACAATTAGGGATGATGTTTGATAAGAAATTATCATCCCTAGTGACAATTCGTATTTCACTTTTGGAACGTAACTTCTGTCCTTCAATATGGATACAGGCAACGCATTGTGGGAAATATAAAAAGATCCGAACCCCTCAATAGAGGAAAAGCTGACATTGTAATATTAATAATAGGTATGTGTGTATTCGCTGCTAGGCTCCGCAGTGGTCAAAAACAAAAGATCAAAATGTAAATTTAAGTATCGTGGTTAAAGATGACATGTTTAAATGTCAGCAGCAACATGAAAATAATTGACCTTCAACAATAAACATTATTATAGGAAACACACACAAAGATTTTAGCCAGGAACACCAACCTGCCATCTGCCTCATGATGCTGTGTGGCAGGCTGTGTTTTGAAAATTACTTTTAAAAAGTCGTTAATTGTGGTTACTTGTTACTTTACCAAAAAAGTAGTTGAATTACTAACGGAATTACGCTTTAATAAATGTAATTAATTAATTAAGGTGTTACTTAAAAGAAACCTTAAAATATCTGGCATAATGCCATTGAGGTAAGTGTCACATGAGCGCAGTGTGTGCGTGTGCCTTTTAAAAGGTGGTGCCTGTTACCTAGTGACGTGTAACGTCAGCTAGTCCACTCAGACTGCCTCTACACTGCAGGCCAAAGTGTCCCAAATCTTTTTTTTTTTTTTAAATCAGATTTTTTTCCGGCTGACTGTTTTTACTGGAAGTAAAATGTGATTTTTATCAGACTCCATTGTAAACACGCACAGGTACACGCCCCAATGTGGCCTCAATGTCACTTGCATGCGCACTTCGATAAAGTGAAAACAAAGGAAGTTGACCGGGAGGAAGTTGCTACTACTACAAAATAAAATAAAAGTTGCACTACCTTAAAAATTAGTGTTTTTTACTTTAAAGTAAATGAAAGTATCATAATGTATAAACGAATGTATATAGTGTAATATATTTGGGAGGGTTGTAATGTCTTTATGGCTGTTAAGTAGAGGAGACACGGAAATCAGTTTGGATCCACGGAAATCAGTTTGGATCCACGGGAGCTTTATTTTTCAACTCACATGTAAGCAAATGCGCCACAGCGTCAATTCCAGTCTGTTTAAACAATCGCTCTTTCTTAGAATCAAAATATATATTCATGTATAACATATAGTCTATTATTCACACACTATTGACAAGTGATGCACCGAAAATTCAGGCTAACAGCGGCAGTTTGTCGGACCGCAGCTCTTTTTGAATCTTTCACCGGTTGGTGTTACCTTTGCTTAAAGGCCTACTGAAACCCACTACTACCGACCACGCAGTCTGATAGTTTATATATCAATGATGAAATCTTAACATTATAACACATGCCAATACGGCCGGGTTAACTTATAAAGTGACATTTTAAATTTGCCGCTAAACTTCCGGTTCGAAACGCCTCTGAGGATGACGTATGCGCGTGACGTAGACCGGGGAACACGGGTATGCCTTCCACATTGAAGCCAATACGAAAAAGCTCTGTTTTCATTTCATAATTCCACAGTATTCTGGACATTTGTGTTCGTGAATCTGTTTCAATCATGTTCATTGCATTATGGAGAAGGAAGCTGAACAAGCAAAGAAGAAAGTTGTCGGTGCGAAATGGACGTATTTTTCGAACGTAGTCAGCCACAACAGTACACAGCCGGCGCTTCTTTGTTTACATTCCCGAAAGATGCAGTCAAGATGGAAGAACTCGGATAACAGAGACTCTAACCAGGAGGACTTTTGGCTTCGATACACAGACGCCTGTAGAGAACTGGGACAACACAGACTCTTACCAGGATTACTTTGATTTGGATGACAAAGACGCAGACGTGCTACTGTGAGTATGCAGCTTTGGCTTCTAAACATTTGATCGCTTGACCGTATGTGCGCAACGTTTTTTTGCGTATGTACGTAACTTTTTTAAAATATATAAGCTTTATGAACCTTGGGTTAGGTGAACGGTCTTTTGGGCTGAGTGATTGTGTGTGTTGATCAGGTGTTTGAATTGTATTGGCGTGTTCTATGGAGCTAGGAGCTAGCATAGGAGCTAGGAGCTAGCATAACACGTACCGTACGTGCGCGTCACGTACGTAACTTTTTAAAAATATATAAGCTTTATGAACCTTGGGTTAGGTGAACGGTCTTTTGGGCTGAGTGATTGTGTGTGTTGATCATGTGTTTGAATTGTATTGGCGTGTTCTATGGAGCTAGGAGCTAGCAGAGGAGCTAGGAGCTAGCATAACACGTACCGTACGTGCGCGTCACGTACGTAACTTTTTAAAAATATATAAGCTTTATGAACCTTGGGTTAGGTGAACGGTCTTTTGGGCTGAGTGATTGTGTGTGTTGATCAGGTGTTTGAATTGTATTGGCGTGTTCTATGGAGCTAGGAGCTAGCAGAGGAGCTAGGAGCTAGCGTAACAAACACGCAGGTGTTTTTATGCAGGATTAATTTGTGGCATATTAAATATAAGCCTGGTTGTGTTGTGGCTAATAGAGTATATATATGTCTTGTGTTTATTTACTGTTGTAGTCATTCCCAGCTGAATATCAGGTCACCCCCGGCTCTCACAGCATCTTCCCTATCTGAATAGCTTCCACTCCCCACTAGTCCTTCACTTGCACTTTACTCATCCACAAATCTTTCATCCTCGCTCAAATTAATGGGGAAATTGTCGCTTTCTCGGTCCGAATCTCTCTCACTTCATGCGGCCATCATTGTAAACAATAGGGAACTTTGCGTATATGTTCAACTGACTACGTCACGCTACTTCCGGTAGGGGCAAGCCTTTTTTTTATCAGATACCAAAAGTTGCAATCTTTATCGTCGTTGTTCTATACTAAATCCTTTCAGCAAAAATATGGCAATATCGCGAAATGATCAAGTATGACACATAGAATAGATCTGCTATCCCCGTTTAAATAAAAAAAATTCATTTCAGTAGGCCTTTAATAAAGAGATTGAATGTGCTTCCATGGCTGTATGATCTTGTAAACAAACGGGGTATTGTTTGGATGGCAAACGTAGTTACTAACACGCAGTGCAGTTTGTGTCCAGTTTTAGGGTGGTGAAAAAAACTTAGTTTTTTACCGACATGTTCCTCCAACGAAGACCTTTTTTTTTCCGTATTGAGAAGGCTTAGTCAGCCTGAATGTGTCAACTTGGAGGAGCGGGGCTTTCCTCTGTGCTTGGCGCAGGAGGAAGTGACACAGTCACACACAGCTTTCAGCGCACACTGAGTGATCACTTCCACGTCAATCATTCGTTCATGGTTATGAGTTTATTGAAAAAATGTTATACAGGCAAACATTTTACTCTAGTTGGATCAAATTTGGATGGATCTCTTTTAGGAGCAAATTGCGATTAAAGGGTTGAAATCGCGACAAATACGCAATCATTTTTTTTTTGTTGCACAGTCTTTTTTTTTAGTCGCATTTGTGAGTAAATTTGTCGCACCGTACACTCTTGTTTATCACAGGAAAATGATACTTATTTCACTGAAATCGTTTTACCAAGACCTGTCTGATTACACTGGTTTCCATCCATCCATCCATTTTCTACCGCTTATCCCTTTCAGGGTCGCGGGGGGTGCTGGAGCCTATCTCAGCTACAATCGGGCGGAAGGTGGTGTACACCCTGGACAAGTCGCCACCTCATCACAGATAGACAGACAACATTCACACTCGCATTCACACAGTAGGGCCGATTTAGTGTTGCCAATCAACCTACTGGTTTCATTTAAATTAATTTATTTTTAAAAGTTTACACACATACCTAATAATGATCATATGCTTTGTCACTTATAACACAAAGCTGACAGAAACATTTTGTCGTTAAATACAAACATATATAACGTCTGTTTTTTAGTATTTAGGCGGCTAATAGTTATAAGGGACCTATGATGATTTTTTTTTGCATTTAAAACCCTTCCTTGTGCTGTATGAAACAGGATTTGGATAAGATTTGTGTTTCAATTTTGTGTGCATTTTACTCCACAGTCAGTTTTTTAACCGTTTGTTGAGTGCGGAGGAGTTCCCAGATTACGATTGAAACCACGGCCCACTCTCTTAAAAAGTATTGAATGTATCTTTTAAAAACGTACATTGTTAAATTATATATCTTGAAGTCATTGCCGCTATTTTGTTTCCTTAGAGTTGAAAATAAACGTTATACTGATTTGGTGGTCACAACATTAGGAACACCTGCAATCTCACCGATAGATCAGACTAGCTGCATGAAAAGAGCTGCTGTTGGAAGAATTTACGTAATAGCATCTTGCACGTCACTGGTATTATGTGCATGCCAAGATTATATGAAAAAACAAAACTTGATCCTACCTTTTTTGTGTTTCCTAATACCCTGAAGCATTGGGGGAGGAGTTCCGCACAGTCTGGTTGAGAGCTTGACTAAATGTCCAAATAAGGACATCCACCTCAATGTGATGTCACAACTGCAAAATACTGCACAAAAAAGCATCCAAAACTGCGTGCAAGCTTAGGCTAAAATGCATGAACCTTATGATTTGATACATTGGCATAGTTTAACACGACTATCCAACTTTGTAACAACATTTATAAGTCAGAAAAGACACATTTCATCATAGGTCCTTTTTTAAATATAATATGATTGATGATGAGCCCACTACAGAGAGCACTAATTAGAGTACCAATGCAAACACAAAAATGACAGCACAACTAACACACCTTGGGCAACAATTTAAAGACTTTAAAGATTCTTCATTGTAAATTCCTCCATACATGCAAAACATAAGGAAGAAGCGAGACACTGTTTCTTTTGAGCAAATTTTCCAAGCTTGGGTGGAGAGTGGCCGCTATGTCCAAGTGCGCCGCCAAACATTTTGCCATTTAAAAAACATGTTAAGGAAAAAAGACACCATAGAGACTACAGCCAGACGCCATGTGGTCTCCACAAAAGCCGAGGTGTGATCTGACCATCTCTTGGGGAACTGAACAGTGTCAGACTCAAAATATAAACATTATTACATTCAATTAAACATTTATTATAAGGCCTACTTTTGCCCAGGGTCACTATTGCTGCTGTTATAAGTATACTGGACAAAAATATAGACGTAACACTTTTGTTTTTTGGTCCTATTTTTCATGAGTTGAACTCAAATGTCTAAAACTTTTACTACAAACACAAAATACCCATTCCTCTAAAATATTGTTCACAAATCTGTTCAAATCACTCTGAAATGTGCAGTTTTGCTTTATCGGAGGTCTGGTGGGGGGTCAGAAAAGCAGTCAGTATCTGGTATGACCACCATTTGCCTCACGCAGTGCAGCACATGTCTTAATTAATTGAATAAATATATATTCCCCTGGAGGGAACGTCTGCCCTGTGTTCCTCGACTACAGTCTGCATGGGAGCCGAACACCAAGAAAGGTGTAACAACTACATTATTACCTGTAACTCTTTATAATCCTTTTCTGTCTTGCCACTGGTGAGGGCGGTCGCATCTCTCTCCGCTCCCTCCTTCCCTGCTTGCTCTCTTTGTTTTTGTCTTGTTTGAACTATTTTGAAGCCTCTTTTCTTGAGCTGTCCTCAAATCTAAACATCAAAATGAATTTGATCAACTGGACTCTCGACGCAATTGACACAGTCTTTTCGACAAGGAAAAGAGGCTCGGGGGAGCCTGGCTGCCCTGATGGAACCATTGCTGCGGGGTACGTGAGAGATTCCTGGAATACTTGGAGAATCATGTGCCTCTCAGTCCTTTCCATCGAGGACGTGGAAGACATCTACCTATTTGGAGCTGTGATCGCAGGGCATTTGCTGATTGGGCTGGGCATTGCTCTGGTGTATCGTCAAATTCGGAAGACGATGGCAGCCACTCAAGGGGCCAACAGGCTGTTCAACGCAATGGAAGGAATGGGTCGTGCTGTGGGATCACAGACTGGAGCGATTGCTGATTTGAATCGCAAGGTAGATTCGATCTTGATGATGTTACAGAAAGAATAAATTGGAATTGTCAGAGCCAGCATATAGAGCAGGAATGTCATTGTTTTGACTGCTCGAAGAAAAAAACAACATCTTAATCTACGATTTGACTCCCTCGAATGGCCTTGAGGAACAGGCTGTTTGAAAACACTCCCCCGAGGACTCCTCAAAGATGGACGCTTTTGACCTTTCCCTTTTCTTCAAAAGCACCTGGGTCGGACTCTTGAACTCTTGAACTCTTGGGGCCGGCCTCGGCCCATAAAGACAATCCAACATCTCACCCAAGTTAATTGGGCATACATGCACGCACATACCCTTCCCCAATCAACGCCTTCACCACTGCTTTATTCCTCCGGGGTTGTGGGGGCTGAGCAGCGCTCAACAGCAGCTGCTGGCCTCCAAGGTCCTGTTGGATGACTTTGTTGCGAGTTTGTTGTGATTAAATGTACCTTGTTTATGTGTGCCATGCTATGTGAGGTTTTTTTCCTCGGACTCAGTCTGGACCATTCCTGAGGGTCCAGCCTCAGACTGATATTTTTTTTACTTCCACCCTCCCCCCAATGTCACCTTTTTCCCACCTTTTTGAGGAGCGCCTAAGTGAGGCTGATCCGTTGGCGGTCCCGTCTTGTCTCCCTGTAACGTATGTCTGCTCTTAGCGGGATTGTGCCGAAAATGTAATTTCAGTTCTTATGTGTCTTGTACATGTAAGAATGGACAATAAAGCTGATTGATTGATTGATTGATTGATAACTCCTTGTGCAGATCTGAATGTTTATTATTTAAATGTTTACCTAAGTTTGAAACAAAGGTGGTGATAATAATCGCCACGTTTTGCAAGGCATGTTTTGAAGCAGCGTGGCTCCTCCCTGTTTAAAGCATCACCTTTGTCGTTAGTTTTGAAGCCCAAATACCTCCATATTGCGCTTCAAGCTCCCCCTTTATTATCCAGTAGAATTGTCTTTTTTTTTTTGCCAATCTTCCTCTCCACGATGTTATTGCTTGTATGCGCTTTGTGTGTGCGTTTTGACACAATCAACATCATGCGCCTCAGCTCCTTAGTCACCGCCGCACAGCAGCATGTGGATGAAACGGTACCGGTATTTTTCAAAAGCGGTATAGTACCGTTTCCACTTAATTAGTATTCCGATATTTTATTAGTACCGGTATATCGTACAACCCTAATGTGTGTGTGTGTGTGTATGTATATATATATAGATATATATATATATATATATATATATATATATATATATATATATATATATATATATATATATATATATATATATATATATATATATATCAATATCAATGTGTATATATATATATATATATATATATATCAAAGTGTATATCAATGTGTGTGTGTGTGTGTGTGTGTGTGTGTGTGTGTGTGTGTGTGTGTGTGTGTGTGTGTGTGTGTGTGTGTGTGTGTGTGTGTGTGTGTAAATCTATATATGTATATAAAGAGTATTTCAATTTTTTTTTTAAATAATTATCTCATTAAAATATTTTTTAAGTAATATACATTTATATATATTTAGATTATAACTATCAAATTCAAACCTTTTAAGTAATATATTTTCTCAATTATTCATGAACCTTTTTTTTATAATGTATGTATAGTATATGTATGTATGTTTTTAGGGTCACACTGTATGTATTATATATTTATACTTTTCTGTTACTGCAGTGGTGTTGTTAAGCAATGGAACAGGCAGCATACTGGTAACGCTGCTTGTTATTTTTGTTATCATAACGCCGTCTGTCGGGTTTTAGAGATGTCTTTTAATTTATGAGTGTAAATGATTAAATATCGGACTGAAAGGTTCTATCCACCACAACATGACAGTGGTCCTTTAAGGCAACGTAGGTTCGGTTTTAGATTTTAAAAAAAAGAAAAAAGAGTGTCGTAAATAATAATAATACCTGAAAGAGCGTGAGAAATTCCAGAGGAGGCTGGGGAATTTTGTGTGCCAAAACTAGAAAGGCAGTAATGAAAAGGGCCTGAGAGTTGTTCTTCATGGGCGCAGTGCCAACTTGTCTTTTCAGAAGACTTCAATGGCAAACAAACCTAATTGACAGCTTTGGTGACCAATCAAAGAAAGACTTCATTATGAATAGAGTGTTGATTGTATTCTAGTCCTACATAAGTGGAATTATATCCGGATGTTGGTAAATGCATTTTATTAAGGAATTATATTACATCAATCTTAACAATGTATAAGTTTCAGTACATTCTTGCCCATAAAAATGTAATAAGTATGATCTTGTTGTAAAGCATGTTCTTACTCACTGGAGGAAAGAGGGGGCCACATGTTTTCCCTGAAAAGTTGTTGGACAAGTTTAAACCTGTTGTGGTTGCGGTAAGCTAATAGCGTAAATATCGTATTGTCAGCATCGTAAAATTGAAATGAGTCATGGTTTGACAACCGAAATGTAGTAAGGGCGTGGCCTGCGGGCCTGCAGCGAAACGGGGTGTGCCAGGACCGGCCTCGAAGTCAGCGACAGGTGCGTAGATGGCCAACCTGGGCCTTGTCATCTAATCACCTGTCGCTCTGTATAAGCAGCAACCGGGAGGAGAAACGTTGTTGGAGCTGGAGTGAGAGCGAGAGCAAGTCTGCCAGAGAGACAAGGGACAATTGCTGCAAAGCATCCTGCAGACATTTCCACAGTAAAACTGTATTGTAACCCTAAACCGGGCTCTCATATCGGTGCTTGGTGGTCCGAGGAACCCGCTGGGGGGCAACCAACCTCCACAGTAACTTAAGATAAGGAAAGTACACGTGACCCTCTGTTACTGAAATCCAGCACTGTAATTGTGGTGACATGGCAGCATTTCAAAGGAATTTTGCCAATTGCTCACAATCATTTGAGAGACAAGAAGACAAAAGGTTTTTTTGGGGTTTGTTTTGCATTCCAACATGTAAAAATCGGATCGTTCTAGGTAGCTAGCAATGCAGGCAATAGGAGCAATCAATTCTACCTCTAAATCACTTTAAAATGCATTATAGAATTGTCAACAATACTTAATTTATGTTCCGTAACCTGTATGATAACCAAACTAAAGCGACATTGTTACTATTAGAGCGAACACTGAGGAACTCTCTTTCTAGCGTAGTAACACATCGGCGTGCTTCGGTATTAGCCGTAACAGCTAACTATGGCAAGAGATAAGCTATCTTCTATGTCAGCATGAAACACGTTTGAGTTTACAGTCTGTACAAGAACAATCATATTACGGTATCTGTAAAGTCTTATTTCATGTTTTGTTTGTACACAGCTAGCCAGACTGCATATGTAGTGTAGTTGTACTAACACGCATGACGTGCTGCGTGCATCAAGGTCAATATAAAGTGTGACTCACTCGATGGACAGTTGTCTCTTTGGTCCAGCTGACTGGGGACGTTTTTTCTGGTTTATTTGGGTAAGTATGCCATTTATGTCGAAACAGCTAGTCTTCAAATTCCACATTTGCAGCTTCAAGTCGCTTTCACCTCATTCTCTCGGCTTCCGTCTGCTCCAACGTCTCACCCTCTTTTCCGTGCTCGCTTCTATATGCAGCAGTTCATCCTCTGTTCACTCAGCTTCAAAAAGACAAGGTTGTGAATCCTCAGTTGTCCAAAAATAGTCGTCTTCATTGTTTGTTACCGAATCTGCCATGATTAGAAAACACTCGTTGTTGTCTCTCGGAGTAGGAACATTTGTTGCCGGAAGTGTGCTGCTATGGAAACGGAAATCAATGCGCAGAAGAAGTCAGTCCCGTAAATGTTTAAAATGATCAAAATATGGTATATATTGAACATATTACATATTGTGTTTGTTACTACATTATATATATATATATATATATATATATATATATATATATATATATATATATATATATATATATATATATATATATTTGCAGTGTGTACAAAAAAAGTTGGTGGGGGGTTTTGAAGTTGTTTTAGAGGGCTTTGAAGGCTACATTGGTGACTACCATTAGCCGCATCTTCCAAGCTTTTTTTTAATCATCTTTAAAATCCTAATAATTAAAAAAGACGTGTGTTCTTGTCTCTCATAATGATTGTAAACGATTGGCAAAATTCCAAAAAAAAGTGCCGTTCCCCTTTAAGGTATGCAAAGTGTCTCTTCAGAAGCACTTAAAATTCCACAATGTATTTGTTAATGTGGTTTTGTATTTGTTGTGGCTCAGATGACGGGTCATAAAATAAATTATGAATGGAAGTCGATGTTTGTTACCTTTGTGTTTTGTCTCATAATAAGATAACACAGTGACCCCATGTTGGCTCGTCTGTTGTTTTTTTACATAGGTGTAGCCTACGTTGTGATATGTTGTCCCATTTACATCACTGGTAAATCCGAATTTGGTAATCTTGAAAACTCTATCTTTATCAGGTTGAATCAATCCATTGCTGCTTTGAAAAAACGTCATAAAAGTATTGCTTGTAAAACCAGTGGTGGTCAACAAAACTAGAATGGCTGTTGTACAGCAAGCAGCGCAATAACTATCTGAGTACAAAAGAGGCTTAAATCTTCCTAGAAAAGCAGATACAAGCAAAAAAAAATCAAACTATGCAATAGAATATGTTGTAGTCATTCCCAGCTGAATATCAGGTACCGTGAGTATGCAGCCTTGGCTGCTAAACATTCGATAACTTGACCGTATGTGCGCGTCACGTACGTAACTTTTTAAAAATATATAAGCTTTATGAACCTTGGGTTAGGTAAACGGTCTTTTGGGCTGAGTGATTGTGTGTGTTGATCAGGTGTTTGAATTGTATTGGCGTGTTCTATGGAGCTAGGAGCTAGCAGAGGAGCTAGGAGCTAGCATAACAAACACGCAGGTGTTTTTATGCAGGATTAATTTGTGGCATATTAAATATAAGCCTGGTTGTGTTGTGGCTAATAGAGTATATATATGTCTTGTGTTTATTTACTGTTGTAGTCATTCCCAGCTGAATATCAGGTCACCCCCGGCTCTCACAGCATCTTCCCTATCTGAATAGCTTCAACTCCCCACTAGTCCTTCACTTGCACTTTACTCATCCACAAATCTTTCATCCTCGCTCAAATTAATGGGGAAATTGTCGCTTTCTCGGTCCGAATCTCTCTCACTTCATGCGGCCATCATTGTAAACAATAGGGAACTTTGCGTATATGTTCAACTGACTACGTCACGCTACTTCCGGTAGGTGCAAGACTTTTTTTTATCAGATACCAAAAGTTGCAATCTTTATCGTCGTTGTTCTATACTAAATCCTTTCAGCAAAAATATGGCAATATCGCGAAATGATCAAGTATGACACATAGAATAGATCTGCTATCCCCGTTTAAATAAAAAAAATTCATTTCAGTAGGCCTTTAAACATTGAGTGGTACACAAATGTCCTGTTGGACAAAAAACATGTACTGTATCAAAATAAATTGTATCCTTTTTTACAAGTGATCCCCTCCCAGAGAGTCTGCTGGGAAACATGGCGGGGTTCATAAAGGAAACAATCCACTCATAGTGGTGTTTTCAATTTTATGTGCCAGAAAAAAGAGACGATATTTTGCAGCAGTTAATATGGATGAACTCTAATATTGTAATAGATGGAAAGCCTTTCTTTTGGAAAAATATATTTGAAAGAGGAATCATTTTTGTCAATGATATTATCAATGAGAATGGTAAAATTATGAAGTATGATGAATTTAGAGCTATGTATGGTGATGCTTGCTCAAGCTTTTCATTTTATCAACTAACTGGAGTAATTGGGAAAAGATGGAAACAAATAATTAATTATGGAACTACTAAATTATTAGTTTGTAAACCTCTAATAAGAAATTCTAGTTGGCAAAAAGGAACTAAAATAAATAGAAAAATATATAATTTTTATTTAATAAAGAAATCTTTGAAGGCTGCCTCATACAACACAAATGGAAAATGGGAGGACTTTTTTGACTGCCCGTTGCCATGGGATGCCATATTCAAACTAATCTATAAAACCACTATCGATGTGCAAAATCGTTATTTTCAAATTAAAATTATTTATAACTTCTTACCCACGGGGAAAATGTTAAAATTATGGAAAATGACAGAGTCAGATAATTGCCGATTTTGTTGTCAGGAGCCTGAATCCACCCTACATTTGTTTTGGTATTGTCATATTGTGTCTTTGTTTTGGGTGGAAGTTGAAAAAATGTGTTTAAGGATTGGTTTGTTTATGAAGCTTAATGTGGTTTCTGTTATTTTAGGAGAGTTCATTGACAATCATGATTTAGTCAATTTAATTATAGTACTCGGTAAAATGTTTATTTTTAAGGCCAAAAACAGATATTCACTTAGTATTACTTTCTTTAAAACATTTATTCAGTATTTTCTAACTTTATAAAGTTACATGGTTGAAAACGATAATGATGCCAAAAAACATTTAAAAAATGATGAGAAGTCCTCAAAGCCTTATTTTGAAAGTATAATTATGTTTATAGATTATATGATATCTGTTGTTGTGTTCCCTAATTTGAGTGACCTGGACATAATCTGGACTGTACATAAATGCTTATTTTGAAAATGTAATTTTGTTTATAAATTATATGCAATCTGTTGTGTTCCCTAATTTTTTTCTGTGTACATGAATGAAGGTGTGTGTTGCTGAGTCCGACTTGGACATTATCTGGACTGGGCCTGGTTTAAAAAACCCTTTAAACAAATCTAATTTCATTGACAACCTGGTCTGTTGAAGATAAGGCCCTTTTTTAAAAAATAAAATAAAATAAGATAAATAAATAAAAAACATTTTCTTGGATAAAAAAGAAAGTAAAACAGTATAAAAATAATTACATAAAAGATAGTAATTAAGGAAAATGTTAGTGGACCAGCAGCCTATACAATCATGTGTGCTTCAGGGACTGTGTCCCTTGCAGATGTGTTGTCTATGTTGTGGGAACCAGAATATTGGTAGCAGAAAGAAATAACCCCTTTTGTGTGAGTGGGTGTGGATGAGTGTGCATGGGGGAGGTTGTTTGGGTTGATGTACTGATTGAAAGTGTATCTTGTGTTTTTTCTATGTATATTTAATTTTTTTTTTTTTAAAAAAGTTTTTTTTTTTTTTTAGAACAGGCCCGCGGGCGACTCATCTGGTCCTTACGGGCGACCTGGTGCCCGCGGGCACCGCGTTGGTGACCCCTGATATATGCCTTGCATTCACTTGTTTGTGTGAAAAGCCGTAGGTATTATGTGACTGGGCCGGCACGCAAAGGCAGTGCCTTTAAGGTTTATTGGCGCTCTGTACTTCTCTCTATGTCCGTGTACACAGCGGCGTTTTAAAAAGTCATACATTTTACTTTTTTAAACCGATACCGATAATTTCCGAACCGATACCGATAATTTCCGATATCACATTTTAAAGCATTTATCGGCCAATATTATCTGCAGCCCAGTATTATCGGACATCTCTAGTTTTAGCTGATATTTGCTCTCTTTTATTTAGACTCGCCAAATTGGTGCTTTTTAAAACACTCATAGCAAACATGTGTTTATACATACAAATAAATAAAATATCAAGATACTACTTAAATGGGAAATAATAAACGTTAAAAGCATATCAAAATAAACCCTCAATGGCGTGATCACTGCAAACTCATGCACTCTTCGACTCTGCTCCCTTGGAGTAGAGTGTGAGCAGCATACTTTTCTCGTCTTTTTGTCAAATCTTGCACTCTTCCTCCCTTTTTAATTACCTCTCGAGGAACTCTGAAGAAACATTTATCCTGAATGGCGCCTAGTACCCATTGAGAACAGAGCTAGCTTGACGACCACGTGTATTCATTTGGAGGGATGTGAGCCGAATGTGACATCAGTAACATCCCAGCAATAAAAGATTACTTGATCATTTCTAGCAAAATAAAAAAAGATTTCCCAATACGGATCATTTTCATCCAGATTAAATGTTTTGAACAGGCCCATACTGACACTAGCCTTAATCTTAATCTTGAAACTATGGATCGACCTTCTGCTGACACACCAACAGTTGTATCCTCTCTCTAGACTTTTATTAATCTACTTGATCATTCCCTGTTCATTTCCTACTTTCTGCTGTAACGTGGTTCCATCTGCACTTCTTAACGGGGAACTGCACTATTTCTGGAATTTTGCCTATCGTTCACAATCATTATGAAAGACATGATGACAAATGGATTTTTTTTTTAATGCATTCTAAAAATAAACGTAAATAAAAGTCCGCTTACAGTGGAACTAATGGAAGCTCCACTATTCCGCCCATAAAATCCGATAAATAACCATTCAAAAAGCGCCAACAATACTCAATTTACATTTCGTGACTTGAATATTAAACAAGTAGTAGTGATATTGTTATTATAAGCACTAACGCAGACAATCTATTTATAGCGGCAATGTGATCACTTCTGGGTGTGCCTATGTTTACATTATCGTGTGGTATGCCACTTTCTCGCTTCCTTGCTCCCTGTAAGTTTATTGTAGATCATAAAACATGCCTCTCACCTGGACATGAGACGTCTGATGAGGTAATCCGACAAGTTGTGACACTTTGACTGCCATATAGGATCTGAAACTGGCGAGGACAACACGAAAAGTGCTTGTGTCAACCAAAGCACTTATTTTTTGGTGTGTAAAGTTAGCTTAGCTGTTAGCATGCCTGCTTCCGGCTTGCTTTCGGTGTGTAACATGGTTAGCCTCGTCCTCCAATAATAATAATAATGATACTTAATATACTAAGAAATGCAGTTTATTTGCCAAATGGAAGTAATTATTATTGGTTTAGGGGAGCGGCTCCACACTGTGTATAGAGACACATACTGTAACCAGCTGCTGGCTGCTTGTCAGTCAGAGAGGATCAGTGTTTGTGATCGGCATTAAAAAGCCAATCACTTACTTTCTCACAAAAATTGTCCGGAACCGATCGGTGGCCAATCAGTAGGCACATGCCTAATTGAAATCCATTTAATTGGTGCTTGGGCCCCCCAAAACAGCACAATTTTATCATGTAACATACCTTTTAAAAAGAAAAACAGACTTTTAGATGAGAAATATTGCATCAAAAACAATCTAGAATACAATGTTCAACCAATAACTACAGTAATTTACCTGCTATTCCGTCAAACATACTATCAGCAGCTTCTCCATAGTTCATGGATAAATGTCTGCTATTTGGATATTAATTTAACATCCTTTGCTGGCGTTACTTATTCCAGCTTCGGTATGGTGCAGACTAGCAGTGCTACGCTCGATTTACTTCACCAAGTCGGTTGCACGCTCGGTCATGGTTTAAACTGACCGATTTCTTTAATTCAATTAATTCTTAGTAGTGTTCCTCACACTCACTTTCTTTGTTACCATGGTTGAAAAACAAAGGTTTTAGGGTGTTAGTTATGCCAACGAGTGGCGGTAAGGCTCTTAAACCCTATTTTTGCTCGAAACCTAAATTATATAACAATTTTTAGCTGAGAGACAGCTAGTTGGAGCCCGCATACTAGGTACACGTATCACAGTTTGAGAATCACTGCTCTATAATGACAGACAACCAAAATTTTCAGGAAATAATAAATAAACATAGACCTCAAGTCTCACAGAAATATGTTAGGATGTTGTATGAATTCTCACAAGACCTCCAGTCAGTGAGAACCACCCGCTAACTGTTTTTTTCTTGGGTTTCTTGTTGCTTTTCTACACAGTTACTATAAGAGAAGAAAACAAATGGATGTTAAGAAAATTAGAATTTGTTAGAAGCATAAGTGTTACACATTTTACACTTGTGTGACAAACAAGTAATAGATATTAGGTTGGTGGTGTGACATTTTTCCACTTTTCTCTACATTGTTGAGAAAACTGTGTGTATAGCATTGTACTGTGTGATATTGGTGCTATTTGATAAAGGAGCGATGATAATAGAATACATGAAATTCCTTTGATACAGTGTAGTCTAATTCGACTCAAGGCACGAAGTGTGCGATAGAACCCTGCGGCCATCAGACACTTGACGTGATCATTCTTTTTAAATAGTTATGTCATGCTAGATGTCATGTGCAGGGTCTTAGCATGTGTTCCGGGTCAGGTAAGGCTTTGTACTAAAGGTGCATCGTCATTCTAATCCTAATGGCAGCGCATCCTGCACCACAAATCCTTTCAGATTCTAAGACTGTGTCCCTAATGGAATACTTCCGTTAGTATACCTAAATAATTATACTGTTTACACTGTGTAAAAAATCTAACTGAACTTCATTGCCAGAGCCTGGTCCAAGCCTCCATGGGGCCCTAAGCGAAATTTGATGTTGTGGTTTGTGGTGATTTTGGGGTCCTCTATTGATTTTGAGGCCCTTTATTTCTGCCAATGATATTACCTGTTGCTCATTCACACACCGACTATAAACTCGCTTCTGGCAGTGTTGTTTACATTATCTTATTGTTAGCCTGGCATGTCTTTACATATGGCATGCCATTTTTAAGTACATGGCGGTGGCCCAGTTGAGAACATAAATAATACCAATGCAATTATAACACAAATAATACCAATGAATGAATGATGTCCAGGGTGCCACATATGGTTACCAATTCCAAAATGTAGAAAATGTTTTAAATGTTAAGTGCAACCTCTTAATGGAGCATAATCACCAACAAAATAGTTGCCAACTTGTGACAACCTTTTCTCCTTTCTAAATTGTACAGTAATTGAAAGTTATTTTGTTTTGACTTTTCCTAGCTTGCTTTTACCCTCTGCTTCAATTGAGTAATGTATGGTAGTCCCTCTTTTCTACCAGCAACATAGGCAGGTACTGACAGTGCACTGCATTTTATACCTCAAAAGACCACGTGTACTGTAAATATGGAAGTGAGCAAATTGAGACATAACCTGAGCCTCGGAGGCTTTTGGAAAGATAATTAATCATTTAGAGCAGGGGTGTCAAACACGTTTTCATTGAGGGCCACATCGCAGTTATGGCTGCCCTTAGAGGGCCGCTTGTTACAGTGAGTAATATATGAACATAAATGTATAACGATTCAGCTCATGTATTACACCACTGCCTATGCATTTAATCATTATGTATATTTTTTACGTACTAGGTAAAAAAAAAATTCTGTAGACTGGTGTAGAACTTACAGTGTTTTTTAATAGCTTATTACTGTGAATGTATAAATGGTCACACAACAAATTATGGTTGTTGTTGTTCTTACATTGTGTTATTATTGTAAAAAACAGTATTACTTTTTTTAGCGGCCAGGTTTTTTTGGGAGTTTTTTTTTACCCTAGAATTTTTTGTTGAGTTTAAAATGTACAACTTAATGGATAACTTGCTTTGCTTAAATCAATCTGATACATACTTTTATTTTAACAAAAAAAGTTTCTAATGTATGATATTTGTTACCTAATTAGGAAACATTCATTATTATTAAAAATTCTAACTGCTTTCTTACCTAAAACGTAACATTACATTATTATTGTTACCAACATTTGTATTACAAATTTATACATAAGTCAAGTAGACATTATTTATTTTAATTTTATGAAAAACATTAACTGTAAAAATGTAAATGTATATTAATATATTTGTTACATTATTAGATAATATTGAATACAATATATGCAATTGCATTTAGTACATGTATTTTTTCTGTCAAAACATATATACATTTAGTAAGAAAAGATAAAGTACTTTATTGATGCATATTTTTTTCAGGCTTTCGCAGGCCACATAAAATGATGTGGCGAGCCATATCTGGCCTCCAGGCCTTAAGTTTGACATTAGAGCATTGGGGCTGATGTTTCAACTTTTGGATTCAGCAGTCATGTTTTGTCGTGAGAGAACTAAAAAAAAAACTTAATATTTAATCAGGGATGTTTAAAACAACAGCCGGTTGACTTAAATCCAGAGGAGAGTAGCCATCTACTCTAAGCATTGGTTGTTGAGAGCACCAGCTGACACAGAAAAGCTTGGCCCAGAAACAGGGAACAAAGAGGAAGACACACACACACACACACAAACACGTGCACACACACACACACATTACATCATTTGTACATTCGTCTCCATCGACTACATTGTCCACTGTTATTGTTCGTTCGGGCGTATTTACTGGGTCTCCTCATTCCCAAACCTGCCAGTCAATGCCGACATGATTACACGTGCTTTTCTACAAAAGCATATTTACAGTGAATGAATACATTGTTTGCTTTGGTTTTTAGGTATGTTAAAAACATCTTTCCTCTCTTCTCTGGTTGCATTAACGTCTTCCGACTATACCTAATAACAGCAAACAGGAAATCATATCTGAATATATTTATGATTTATAATTATCCTATACTGTATGTGAAAACTAACAGTTTTAGTTTCCACTTATTGTATACCTTTTAGAACAGGACTATTTAGTTTGTGGTCATTCCTTGAGTATATTGATCTTAGACATTGTTTAATTCTACCTGAATCAAATTCTACAGTATATGATATGGTACAGTTATTTGCAGGCGTCTTTGCAGGAATTCTAAACACGGTTGTAGCAATGCTTTTGTTTGAGGTGGCTGATAAGGTTTGATGTGTTGAAGCACAATATTTTAAATGTTTGGAGAAAAGTTGGTGCAAATAGCATTTGAATAGTCTTCCTCTGAAACAGTGAGGAAGTCCCACATAAACACTCAATGTTTGTTTACAGTGAGCACATGTAGTAGAGCAGGAGCACTTGATTTGCTCACTCCAACCCACATACAGCACAACAAGGGTAATCTTGCCTCATTCGATTAAATTATTTTTGTTTTATTTTTCTGAGCCATTTTTTTTTACGTTCTCTAAATGACGCCATAATTCCTCATAACTGCCTTTTTATTGTGCACCCTTACAAGTAACCATTAAAGTCTCACCTTTATTTTGATACCACGATCATCCATTGAGACCTTGCTGATGCAGAGAAAATGGGTATTTTAGGATATTTCTTTTTCTAGCAAGCCTTTCAAGCCCAGAGTTTAGGTTAAGTCTAAACACTTATTTTTTGCATTAGACAAAAATATAAATCTACTGTTTTTACTTTCCAAAAGCATAAAACATAAATACAATGTCAAATACACCAATCCTACAAACCTTCTTGTTCTTTTCATACCAAGAACATCCAAGATCTATTTAAATGCAGTGAAAACCCGTATTTTTTTTTACATTTTGGAAACATGGTTTAGGTGACGGAAGAGGTTAACTGTACTGAGGGAAGAAACTTGTTTATCTATTGGATCATTTAGCAGAATGTCATGGAGAATGACGGGCAGTTCTCCTAACGCATTGTGACTGAAATGGTGAAAACAAATTCCTGTATGTGCGTATTTATCCAGATCCTCATCTAAATGTATTTGTTCATTACCTGACACAAAGCTGTGTGTGAATGATGTATCGTTGTTGTTGTATTTTTGTTTGACTGCTGTATAAAAGGCTATTATAACAACAGAACTAGGTAGGGCTTAAGACTGTTATAGAAATGCAATGTAAAACTTCACTGACTGGCTGATCAGTGACAGCGCATCATTAGTAGAGTACTTTCACACCCAGTCAGATCAGTTTATGACATATTTCTGTATTTCATCAGATCTTAATTGTAAGTACCTTTCTTGTTGCTGACACTTTTCCCTCTTGTTGTTTACAGTAACCCAAAATGGATGACATAGTCATTACAGGTATATCGGGCCGTTTACCTGAGTCCAACAACCTGGAGGAATTCTGGGAGAACCTCATCAATGGAGTGGACATGGTGACGGAGGATGACCGCAGGTGGACACCAGGTGAGTACATAGGTTATTTAACAATGACTGAATTTGAATTTGGGATAACAATATCCTGTCATTGTAAAATAGTTACTTCACATAAACTGTGTCTATGCAACAGTACTTTTCTATCAATGCAGTAAGTGCCCATGCACCTGATTATGCCTCTGATTATGTTTAGCACCGGCCTAGATAACTTAAATGTACTCTATTAAATGTATGTGTTGTACACTGTAAAAATAGACATCTGCACAATTTACAGTACAGCTGTGATTGCCAGGAAATCACCGTAAAAATAGTCACCATGTGTCGGACATTACGGTATGTTGATGTTGAATCCGTTAATTTAACAGTTGGTAACTTTTTGCTTACGGTAAATCACTATAAAAAAAATTTTTTTATTGTTAATCTGTTTACAAAAAACCTATATAATTTACGGTAAAATACTGGCAACTGTGGTTGCCAGGAATTCACAGTAAAACAAATTAGGGCCAATTTTAGTGTTGCCTATCAGCCTATGCCCAGGTGCATGTCTTTGGAGGTGTGAGGAAGCCAGCGTACCGGAGAGAACCCACACAGTCACGGGGAAAACATGCAAAGTCCACACCGAAAGACCCCTAACCGGGGAATCGAACCCAGGACCTCCTCACTGTGAAGCACGAGCGTTAACCATGCATTTCCGTGCTGCCCTGTCATCAATACTAGTATCTGCAAAATGCATGTGTTTCCGAGACGTGAGCGGTACATTAGGGTTTTAACTTGAAAGTATTTTCACTGGACAACTCACAACACGGACTTTCGCATCACGCTCCTTCAAGTGAGCTATTAAACATTTGCCATGAATTGTTTTACGTGCACCGCGACTTAAACAAGTTGAAAAACTTATTCGGGTGTTACCATTTAGTGGTCAATTGTACGGAATATGTACTGTACTGTGCAATGTACTAATAAAAGTTTCCATCACTCAATCAATCAAAAGCCTTAAATGCTCTGTATCTTTTAAATAGATGCTTGCAACGAGTTCCAGCCCACCTAAACACACAGCATGGTTAATTTTGATTTGAAGCACATAGACATAACCCCTCAATGTCTAAAATTACTTGCTACAAAAATGCAAAAAAAAAAGTTAGCCAAAAATTAACTCGGCTAATGCTTTAACACAAACCCGAAACAATTAAGGTATGCTGTAAATATGAATGTACAATCTGCAAAATCTTAAATTTAGACATAATACCGTAAATTTATTTTAGTATTTGCATGCTTGTGAGATTACAGTATTTGCCTAAATGCATTGTACATGTTTTCATTATTCTCACAATAAAGTCAAGTGTTTTCTATGTATTATAACCATAGTAATTTAGGGTAATTTACTGTTTCTTGGTTTGCAGGAATCCACAGCATTTATAGTGTTTTACTGTTGCTATTCAACAATTGCTTACTGTAGTTTTCACGGTCATTTTTTACAGTGTAGGGTTTTTCTAATGACCTCAGTTCTATGAAATCTTGGATACCTTTGGAAAAAATTATAATTAGATATGATTATTTGTGAGGAGTGAATTGCTCCTCAGGCACAACTTAATTTAGTTGTTTTACAGAAATCCACACTACTCAGTCTTTGATAGGATGATTTTTCACGTACCCTGTACTGTATATCTTGTGGATTTATGTATTTTTTGGTCATCTTTCTGCCAAAGTGTGATCAATCTAAGCCAGACCTGGGCATTCTGCGGCCCGCGGGCCACATCCGGCCCTTTGTGCGTCCCTGTCCGGCCCGCGTGAGGCCAATCATAAATTACAAAATAAATTTAAAAAAGTATCTATGTCGAGTGTGCAATACAATGGTGCTGCTTTTGTTTTGAAAAGCGTTATTTGTATTACTTCCGTGTGGACGTATGTGCGTGCGTGATTGTGAGTGAATGTGAACAGCTGCAATCACAAATTACAAAGTAAAGTTGAAAAAACATCTATGTCGTGCGCGCAATACAACTGTGCTGCTTTTATTTTGAAAAGTGTTATTTATGGGCGTATGTCCGTGTGTAACCTGTGAGTGAAGGTGCACAGCGACAAGTGATGCACAGTTTACACCCGAGACGCTAAAAAGAGAAAAGTTGATGACGAATGGCGTGTTTTCAACAAGACATGGACTGCCAAGCAACGTTCCCTCTAAGGTGCGCGCCTGCGCAATTGCGCACTGCTCAAGCGTCCTCTGCGCACAGCAAATACGTATATGCCGCGCACCAAATCAAATCCCATCTGAATTCTAAACAAAATAAACACATTTATTCTGTGTAATTTTGCAATGCAACTTTGAGTGACAGTGACAACAAGCGGCCCTAACGGTGTTCATCAACACCGTTCAATTGAACACCGTTCAATTATTGTAACGTCTATTGAGATGCTTCGAGGCCAGGAATTATATCGATCACTTTATTGAGCAAAACTGTTTATATTCGGCCATAACCACACCAAAAACATGAGTAAAACACTTCAATCTCGAAAAACTAGTCATTTTCTGCCGTACAAACCAGGCCAAAACCAACTTGTCATCTGTCACCAACACGCATACCACTAAACCACTGGTGCGTTTATGGCCACACAAAAAGTCGGACAACTCAAACACCACACAAAGTTACACTATGACTCCTCAGTCATACGTGTGCTTATTTTACTGTCATTTATTATTAATGTTAATTTATTTATATTAATCATGGAATGCTGTTACTAGAAAAAGTTACAGGAATGCACACTTCATCCTATGCTTACATTTCATTGTGCAACATGAGGATGTTTAAGGAGAACTTAATGTGATCTCTGAAAGGGGTACAAATGATTTCCAAAGCAGTGCTTTTGGTATAAAGTTAAGTTAGGTTAAATGAAAGTATTATTATTATTATTATTAATTATTATTATTATTATTATTATTATTATTATTTATCTTACAGTATATATCAAAAATAATATTGAGCAAAATGTTATTGAAATATTGTCAATGTGGCCCTCCAGCAGTGCTCGGGTTGCTCATGCGGCCCCCGGTAAAAATTAATTGCCCACACCTGATCTAAGCCATAAAATTGTGATAAGATATGACATTATCTGTCAACATTGATAAGATGAAACACGTTTCAATCTGTCACTTCAGATCATGTATGTTGTAAAACATTTATGATTTGGTTTATTTGGAGTGTAATAATGATTAGAGGTGTCCAAAATTCTTCCAGTTAAGGGCTGCGTACAGAAACAATGAAGGATATAATTTGTACTATAAGGATGCTATGCTAAACCATCTTAACAAAACAAAGACAAATCAAATTTGTGTAATATCTAATAATACATCTAAATAATAATTAATTCATTTTATTTTATTTACTATTCTGAGGAACGATAAAAAGAACATGTTGCTTGTTGTACATATTACTGGTAAAACTAAATGTTTTTTTTGTTGTTTTTTTTTAGCTTTTTTAGACACAAATATATAGAAATCATAACTTTTTTCTATATTTATCTTATATTACCAAAAAAACAATATGTTTCAGTTTTTGTGGATTGAGGGAGTTTGATCCCAAAGCAAAATATGTCTTAAGTACTTGGTGGAGAAATCCTAGTTGGCAAGCACAGAGGTCAGACGTGTCTTGGAGTTGGTCACAAGGGATTTTTATCAGAGAAACAACCTCAAAGCATAATGTTTCTGTCTCTGTTTGACAGTATGGATGGTGTTATTTGGCTTATTTTAAAGTCCAGTTGATGCCAAATAGTCCAATTTCAGTCTCATCTGACCACATGACATTCTTTCAAAGCTTGTCTGAATCTTTCTTAGGGGGTTAATTGACTATTTAGTTTCCCCCTTGTCATCATTCTTACAGCCAGACAATTTGTTTATTTAATAGAGCATTCAATAATTAGCTAATTAATTACTACACACAAATTCATATTTATATATTTTTTTATTATTTTAAATACGTTCAAGCTATACTGAGTAGTGCGGCCGTCAAAACTTGTTTGTGATGCTGTAAGTGTGCTGAAAGCTAACCTCCATCTCCTTTATCAATTTGCAACTGATGTGTATTACTGGTCTTGTCATCCTCGTCCGGACAGAAGGATGACACGGCAGTGCGGCTGGATCAAAAGAGATGTCTGCGACGCTTTACTTAACCAAAAGTTGCTTTATTACAAGCCAGCGTCATTTTATAGGACTACAGTTCCTGTAGGAGGTCAAGTCAAAAATGAGGCACTCCTAATTTGGAGAAGCCAAACCATCAGTTTTATATTCCTCACTCCTGTCTCTGTGTGTGTGCTAGGTCAGGAGAGCGCCTCCTGACCATAAAGGGGATGTTTGTGTGTGTAAGTGTCTGGAAAGACAACAGATGCCGGTTGTAACTTAAATGTTGGCATTAAACTAAACATGTAAAATCTGAACAGCCGATATGGGCATCTACATCTGCTATATGATTTGCCAGAGAAGCTGGGCAGGACATTATAATTTAAAAAAAAAAAAAAAAAAACTAAACATGTAGTCTCTTCTCACGGATAGGGCATACCAGGGTCCGATTTTATTTCCTTTTCTCCCGCGAGAACTAATCCAATCCACACACAAATGTCAATACTAAAGGGCCCTATGTTATTATATGTCCAAACTGAAATACCTATTAGTTAAACTGGTGGTTTGTTTTCTCCAAGATGAATATAAACATTCACCATATGCAAAACATAATATGAGTAAATTAATTCACTTCACAACAATATGTTGGATTTATGTTAATAAGACATTTATATTTCAGGGGAAAATGGGAATTAAAAAGTATACCCCCCTTAAAGATTTAGAATAGAATAGAAAGTACTTTATTGATCCCTGGGGGAAATTCAGCACCACAGTTCGCTCACAATAGACAAGAATAATAATAAATAATATAATATATTTATTCTATGGTCTTCACTCTTTTGCTGGTTTGATGGTGTTGTGTTGGTGGTGTAAATCGAATTACACTCTTTTCTAACAGTAGTTTCAATAATACTGTATAAGCTGCATATTCGACATGCTCCTTTAATACTCCTTCAAATCGTCACACTTTTAATTGGTTTTCCTTATCTTGCTATATTTTTTCTCCAGGTCTGTACGGTCTCCCGAAAAGAAACGGTAAACTGAAGGACATCAGCCACTTTGATGCAGCTTTCTTTGGAGTCCATCCTAAACAGGCTAACACCATGGACCCTCAGCTCCGTGTCATGTTGGAGGTCGCCTACGAAGCCATTGTAGATGCAGGTAAGGACCCTGCTAAGTGTATAATCAGAAGTATAAAATGGTGTCATAAAAGTTGTTTGTTAGCTGGAACGTGTAACTTAAAAGCAAATATACAGTGGTAACTCAACTTACGAGTACTTTAACTTATGAGTAATTTGAGATCTGAGTGGTCGTTTAGCTTTTTGTTATGCTTTAAGTTGCGATCATACCTGAATTAGGACAATTTTTACCGCTGGTTAAAGTACAATTTAATTAGACAGTTGTCAGGCGTATTTGACCGCTATTAAGAGATTGACATCCTGCCTTCCAACCATCAAAACTAAGAAAGCTAGTGCGCAGTTGCAATGAGCGGGGCTGATTTTGAGATAAGAGTGTTCTGAGTTACAAGCTTGACCGTGGAACAAATCATGTTCTTAAGTTGAAGTACCAGTGCAGTCTGCTTAAAGGAGGTTATTGGTCAATGTATGAGTTTGGCTCCAACAGTTTCAGTCTAGGTCAGAACTGACACTTAAAATATACTTAAATCAACACCGAAGTCACTAACAGTTTCCACAGAACACATTAATGTGTCGTAACCATAAAACGTAACGCACAACATCATAACACGAGGACCGCCTGACTCTTAATTATGACCTGAATGTGTTGTTTCACAGGACTAAACCCAACAACTCTACGTGGCAGCAAGACAGGTGTCTACATAGGGGTGAGTGGCTCAGAGGCTGGTGAGGCTTTCAGCAGAGACCCAGAGGAGCTCCTTGGTTACAGCATGACTGGCTGCCAGCGTGCCATGTTGGCCAACAGACTTTCCTACTTCTTTGACTTCAATGGTACACACACAGCTTGCAGAGACAAATTGCTGTATTCTTGAATGCTGACATGGACACATCCTGATGTCCTCACTGTCTGCAACAATGTCTTTCCTGCTGCAGGCCCCAGCACAGCTATAGACACAGCCTGCTCATCCAGCCTGCTGGCATTAGAAAATGCCTTCCACGCCATCCGCATGGGCCAATGTGATGCTGCTCTGGTCGGGGGAGTCAATCTGCTCCTTAAACCGAACACCTCAGTGCAGTTCATGAAACTTGGCATGCTCAGTCCTGAAGGGACCTGCAAGTCGTTTGACTCTAAAGGTAC
This sequence comes from Entelurus aequoreus, assembly GCF_033978785.1. Lineage (NCBI taxonomy): Eukaryota > Metazoa > Chordata > Actinopteri > Syngnathiformes > Syngnathidae > Entelurus > Entelurus aequoreus. The sequence continues at coordinate 38,461,101 of NC_084738.1, forward strand.
AAGAACATTTTGTTGAAACAGTTTATTTTGTATGCTAACACATTCCTCCCACCACCAAAGACACGCACCTGTGGGTAGGCTGATTGGCAAAACTAAATGGTCCCTAGTGTGTGAATGTGAGTGTGAATGTTATGTCTATCTGTTTTGACCCTGCGATGAGGTGACCACTTGTCCAGGGTGTACCGCGCCTTCCACCCGAGCGCAGCTGGTATAGGCTCCAGCTCCCACCCCGCGACTCCAAAAGGGACAAGCGGTTGAACATTGATGGATGGATGCATTAATCTTCACAAAACTGATATTCTTCGTATTCTTTTGGCAAGGAAATGGATACTGTCGCTCTGAGGCAGCAGTGGCTGTGTTGCTGACGAAGCGGTCGGCTGCAAGGAGAGTTTATGCCACTGTGTTGAACGCTGGCAGCAACACAGACGGATACAAAGAACAGGGTGAGGAGGCAGCACTGCCGCTGCAGCACAAAACCCTAATGTTTGCTTTCATGGTTTGCCTGACTTCATTCTTACAAAGGGTGAAATTAGGACAGAGCCTCCCCTTTTTTTGTTGTCTTTATTGTTTTGGTCAGGTCAGGGGTGTCCAAACATTTTCTAGCGATGGCAATATTTTTAATGTTCAATACAGAAAAATCAAAGGTTGTGGGGGCCATTTTGACAGATGGATTTTGCATAATAAACATGCTAAAACTAATCTAATGTTGATGAATACTATACAGTATAATCTAAGATATCTGAACAAACATCAACATTTTAGCTTTGCGTTATATAGTTGACAAAGTAAAATTGTGCAATCTATATTTCCAATTAATAATGAATTCATTTTATTTCAACAAAATACAGAGAACCATTAGAACGTGTTGGACACCCCTAATGTGGTTCATTAGTGCGGCTTTCTATACCTAATGGTTAAAATAATTATAGTCAGTCTAATTAAATTCACTCTAATGTATTGTAATGTAATCTTATTAAATTAGAAATATTTATAGTTGAACCACAAGTTACAGCGCATATTGACAATGGAATTACATCAATCTTCAATATAAAGGATCTGGAAATGTTTTCTTCACTACATAGAGGAACAATACAGCAGCAACAATAATGTTAACAATAGATTATCAAAATTATTTAACCAGCAGAACCGCATATGTAAATTTTACAATATCATACAGGTGTACCATTTTAGGTGTCTCACGATTTGATTCAATTACAAATAAATGATTACATATATAATATGATTATTATAATTGCACCGACAATTGCATGATTAATTTTGATGCATCTTTTTACCCCTTATCTTTTATTTATATCAGACCAAACGATCCAACACATTTCCCACAACAATTCTCTGCTCCTATAAATATTACGGGGCAGCGGGCGCCGCTAGATGGCAACCAATCAGTCTTCCTGTTCTGTTTGGACGGGTTGTGCTGAAACTAGGGTTGCAAAGGGGTGAAAGTTTCCGGTAAATTTCTGGAAACTTTCCGGAAGTTAAGCTCGGGAAGTTTGGAAATTTTGACCATTTTTTGATTATTCAAAGTTGGACACTGTCCATCTTAATCTGTAGAATAAGATGAGAAGCTCGTAAAACACTAATGCAATGCCACACACAGATATAAATAGTCAGCTAAACAATGGGAGTAGTCTTTAAAAATATTTAACTGATGGACAAATGAATAGAAATAGGCTAGATGAATAAATGAACACTCATTTAGCATGCTAAATCAAACTATAACCTACATTCTTGTACGACAACAGAATGGCAAGCAGAACAGAACTTAACTTAACTTAACTTAACTTAACAAAGGAAACTACACATTTTGATTTAGTATTTGCTAGTTGAACTTTACAGATCACCTAAAAGGTAAATTCGGATAGCTAACGTTGTTAGCATAAATTAATGGGATTTAACATAGAGAAAATTAGCATTCACGGCTAACGGACAAATATTTTCAGTTCATTATGAGACTGTGGAGGTACATAAACTTAGCTAGCTAGAGATATTGGCCCCAAAATCATTTAACAAGTACAGGAACAGCTAGCTAGCTAGCTTGAGTGGAAGTCATACAGTAACAAGCAATTACACCTCTATCAAACTTAAATACCACAGATCAAATATATTTACCTCAGTAATATCATCAAAATTTACCTGACTGGATGAAGTCCTTGGGCTCAAATACTAGTGTGGTCTCAATAGCCCTGCTGTAGTGTATAGCATGCTGGGAATTATCTGTGCATGTGATGGAAGAATGCACTGCACATGTGATAGAGGAATGCACAGTGCAGGGTTGAAATTCAACTGAATTTGCATTAAATCAGGTTGTTTCAGCTAATAATCATGCTGCAAGATCTAGCATGTTGCATTCAATGTTTATTCCCATTAATTTCCCATTAATTCCCGTTAATTCCCATATATTCCCGTCAATTCCCATGGAAAGTTTCCAACTTTGAATATTCCCGGAATTTTGCAACCCCAGCTGAAACACATTTTGTTGTACTTTTTAAATGCAATGACAATAAAGTTATATTCTATTTAGGGTTGTACGGTAAACCTGTACTAGTAAAGTACCGTGGTACTAATTAATCAAAAATGGTTCTATAATCCCTTTGAAATATACGGTTCCCTTTTTTATTTGTATTTTTATTTTTTCTTTGCGGCCATTATGGCGCACCGTCGTCACGTAGTGACATTGCTGATTTTACGAGCAAAAGAACATGTTAGGCAACGCATAATTACGGAGTACTTACAAGCAGACACGGTGTATCGACAGAAAAGGCAGAATGGACACATTTTGGTTTAAAAACTTAACAATAAAGGTTATAACACTGAAACACCGCTCAGCAAGAGGCAGAGGTGGGACCAAGTCATTGCTTTGCAAGTCACAAGTAAGTCTCAAGTCTTTGCCCTCAAGTCTCGAGTCAAGTCCCGAGTCAAGACAGGCAAGTCCCGAGTCAAGTCCAAAGTCAAGACTAGAAAGTCTCAAGTCAAGTCCCAAGTCCTGCATTTTGAGTTTCGAGTCCTTTCAAGTCCTTTTAACCACAGACTAATATTTTTACACAGATTGTGTATGCTTTTAAAACGCTGTATTTATTTATTAAAACAAGTGCATTTGAAATTGCAGGAAAAAAAATAGTGCTGACATTGCAATTCATAATAGCACTATTAACCAGTCATTTTAATAGTTTAAAAAATTTTAAACATTTAACTCATTCCTTTACAGAATAAACACATTTGCAAAAACAAACATTAACATACTATTGGTTGTATTTTATGAAAATAACATTACCACAAAGTTGAGAAGGAGCAAAGATCTTCAATATTTGTATGTGAGAATCACAAAGAAATCTTCTGGGGGAGGATGACGCCCCTACAGGGGTTTGGTTTACAAACTTTCAGCCCCACCTAAAACAAAATTCACCTGCCGCCACTGATTATGATGCATTCTCATTTTAGGCAAAGTATAAGACAATACTTTCTTAACAGTATAATTGTAACCAGGAATAAGTCTTCAAGTAACAATATTCAAATACTAACATTGTTAGGTAAGACAGCATTTGGTTTTATTCTGAATCCAGTGAAACAGATTGGTGGTTTTAGCTGATAAAAAGACTTTCAGGTGTTTATATATGTTTAAGTATTTGGCAGACGCTTTTATCCAAAGCGACATACATAAAAAATAGATATAAAACAATCACTGTAAACATTATCATTTAAGGGAAGAATGTAATACAAAATATCAATACAAAGTGTCAAGACAGAATAAACTCTCTGCTGCTGCAGCAACAGAGTTACAGTCTATAGGTCCCTAAAATATATAGATATCTAATGTATTCATACATTGTTTATGTAGGATATACGCATGTATATATAATCTAATCATATTGTTTCTTCAACTTAAAAATAGCTGACCGTTTTTTTCCCCCTTCTCTGGGATTATATTCCCAGTTTTGATCTCGGACGTCTGGTCATTTATAGCGTATAAGAATATTATATTACTGTTAAGCAAACTATGAATAATAAAACATGTGTCCGTTATCATAGCTACACGTATGACAAAAAAGCGCGTGAAAATTAGTGGTATTCAGTGAGGTAAGATGAATTAAATTTGCTGACAGTTCATTGCTCCTGCCAAATGAATTGCACTGAGTGGAGCGGATCACCACTCCAAGATGGCGGCTCCGCGTCTCGTCTGCGCCAGTAGGCAGTAGCGCTCAATGCTGCGTACCCTTATAAGATGTCTATGGTTATAACGTTAGCAGTGAGTTTACAGCCTCACTGATTTAACTACACAGCAAATAAAAGTCATGTTACTTAGCCAATAAACGTTATCTTACATTCAAAACTTACCCTTCTTTGTGCAACTTCAAATGTCGAACGAAGTTGGAAGTTGTTGCGTCTCCGTCTGTAATATTCGAACTGCGTGATTTGCATATGGCAATTCGTTTTTTGTTGACCAAGTCGTAGTTTTTATACCCGAACGAAACCAACTTTGGCATAATTGTTTCTCACTGCCGCATTGTTTGACAACTCATGTTCGGTGGTTGTCCTGCAATTGGATTGGATGAGAGCTGTGGGATGAAAACAACGTAGATTTAATTTGATTGGCTGTTGTACTGACAGCACACACGCTGACAAGCAGCACACACGCTTATAGACACAGACGTATAAAATGAAAGATACGGAGCGCTCCCAAATAACTTTTTAAGGTTTGGGTTTTGGGGAAAGGTCAAAAGCCTCAAGTCCAAGTGAAGTCACAAGTCATTGATGTTAAAGTCTAAGTCGAGTTGCAAGTCTCTTTACATTTTGTCAAGTCGAGTCCAAAGTCATCAAATTCATGACTCGAGTCTGACTCGAGTCCAAGTCATGTGACTCGAGTCCACACCTCTGGCAAGAGGTGCTTTAAAACATTGCTAGCTTGCGGCTAACGTCCATCCGCAGTCGGCAGTGTTTTAGCTACTTCTAAATCACTAATCCTCACCTCCATGGCGACAAATAAAGTACGTTTCTTACAAGTATCGTCCCTGCAGGACGAGGACTAGCTAAACATGCTTCACTAGACACCGTAGGTGGATACAATAGCTCATTGGCGTTACCGCTAACAAAAGCTACAGCTCCTCAATGTAAACAAATGCCATGGGTGGACCTACACCTGACATCTACTGTAATGTAATTTAAAGTCCTCAAAATACGACCAATGTATGATCCTGTAAATAGTTGGTATCGGATCGATACCCAAATTTGTGGTATCATCCAAAACTAATGTAAAGTATCCAAACAACAGAAGAATAAGTGATTATTACATTTTAACAGAAGTGTAGATAGAGCATGTTAAAAACAGAAAATAACCAGAAATTAACAGTACCGTATTTTTCAAACTGTAAGTCGCAGTTTTTTTCATAGTTTGTGTGAAATGTGTGAAATTATTAACACATTACCGTAAAATATCAAATAATAATATTTAGCTCATTCACTTAAGAGACTAGACGTATAAGATGTCATCGGATTTAGTGATTAGGAGTGACAGATTGTTTGGTAAACGTGTATAGCATGTTCTATATGTTATAGTTATTTGAATGACTCTTACTAAAATATGTTACGTTAACATACCAGGCACGTTCTCAGTTGGTTATTTATGCGTCATATAAAGTACACTTATTCAGCCTGTTGTTCACTATTCTTTATTTATTTTTAATTGCCTTTCAAATGTCTATTCTTGGTGTTGTGTTTTATCTAATAAATTTCCCCCAAAAATGTGAGTTATACTCCAGTGCGATTTATATATGTTTTTTTCCTTCTTTATTATGCATTTTCGGCCGGTGCGGTGCGCCTTATACTCCGGAGCGACTTATAGTCCGAAAAATACGGTAAATGAACAAGTAGATTAATAATCATTTTTTTACCGCTTGTCCTTCATAATTTTGACAAAATAATAGAATGGCAAATGACACAATATGTTACTGCATACGTCAGCAGCCAAACTAGGAGCCTTGTTTACTTACTTACTACTAAAAGACAGGTTGTCTATTATGTTCACAATTTTATTTAAGGACAAAATTGTTCTTCGATTTGTAAGATTTTTTGTTAAAAAAAATCCATTAATGCCATTTTGTGTGGTCCCCTTTATTCGGAAAAGTATCAAAATAAATTTTGGTACCGGTACCAAAATATTGGTATCAGGACAACACTAATTCTATGCTATAAAGTGTATTACATTAAAAATAAGAGTATTTTATTAAATGGTTGCTGTTTTCAAACAGTTTGATATTTGCAAGTTTAAAGGGAAACTGCACATTTTTTGAATTTTGTTTGTTGTTCGGACAAGCGGTAGAAATGGATGGATGGATGACGGATGGATTTTTTTTTAATGCCTTCTAAATATTAAATACATTTGATCAAAAGTCCGCTTACAATGGAGTCTATGAGAGCCGTTCAATTCTGCCTATAGAGCTCCTAAAACATCCACATACATTCATTAGGGTTTTATAGACATCATGTAAGTATAAATATAATGTAGTAACGGGCACATATATAATAACATTTAATATTTACCTATTTTGATAATCTTAAACATACGCGGCGCATTAATTTCAAAAACGATTCACGACGTTTGCTTTTTTTTTCCTTCACTGATTATTACTCACTGCAGACTTCATGAGAGCCAACAAACAAAATAAAATATCACTTACTGTACAATGTCTGCTGTCATTAGAATGTCGACTGCCAGAATGTTTATATATTCCCATTTAGATGAAGAATGACTCATAATCCTCACAAAGAAACTGGGTGAAGGGTGGGGGGAGCGCTTTTTGTGTCGTCCTCGCCAGTTCCAGGTCGGAAACGGCTGTCAGTGTCCCAACTTGTTGGATTATATTCTCAGCCATCCATTTTTCAGGATTAGAGGCAAGATTTAAGGAAGCGAGGAAGCAGCAGACCACTCGATGATGTAAACATAGGCACATAGGAAGTGATCGCAGCGCCGCTCTAGATAGTTTGTCTGCGTTAGCGTTTATAATGATATTATCACTAATACTTGGTTAATATTCTAGTCATGAAATGGGAATTGAGTATTGTTGGCGCTTTTAGAATGGTTATTTATCAGATTTTATGGGCTTATTCCCACTCCTTATCGGACATGTTGATTTGCATAATCATGTGATGTGAAGTTTTAAGCATATTTGAAACATCAAATAAGCCATGAATATTCATGTGGTTACATATACACTACCGTTCAAAAGTTTGGGGTCACCCAAACAATTTTGTGGAATAGCCTTCATTTCTAAGAACAAGAATAGACTGTCGAGTTTCAGATGAAAGTTCTCTTTTTCTGGCCATTTTGAGCATTTAATTGACCCCACAAATGTGATGCTCCAGAAACTCAATCTGCTCAAAGGAAGGTCAGTTTTGTAGCTTCTGTAGCGAGCTAAACTGTTTTCAGATGTGTGAACATGATTGCACAAGGGTTTTCTAATCATCAATTAGCCTTCTGAGCCAATGAGCAAACACATTGTACCATTGGAACACTGGAGTGATAGTTGCTGGAAATAGGCCTCTATACACCTATGTAGATATTGCACCAAAAACCAGACATTTGCAGCTAGAATAGTCATTTACCACATTAGCAATGTATAGAGTGTATTTCTTTCAAGTTAAAACTAGTTTAAAGTTATCTTCATTGAAAAGTACAGTGCTTTTCCTTAAAAAATAAGGACATTTCAATGTGACCCCAAACTTTTGAACGGTAGTGTACATATATGTGAAAATTTATTTTACTGACTGTCCTTCGCTTTACAGGAGTAACGTTTCCTTCTGGTGAGATGCAGCGAACTCTGGTTCACTCTCTTTACCAGGAGGCTAACATCACACCGGAACAGGTCGAATATGTTGAAGCTCACGGCACCGGAACAAAGGTCAGTGGACACGACTCACTGTACTTTTTTTGTTTTTAACCACTGTTTTTTTAAGACCCTTGAAATGTTGTCAAACCCTTATAAAATACACACAAAAAATTTTGATTTTTTTATCGTGAAGTACACGCCCCACTGAGCTCGCCTGTGTTGTGTTTGCGCCCCCTGTACAAACATGTAGGTGGGTGACCCACAGGAAGTGAACGGCATTGTCAACGTGTTTTGTCTGTCCAAACGAGAACCACTGCTCATTGGCTCCACCAAATCCAACATGGGCCACCCAGAACCGGCATCTGGTCTAGCTGCCATGGCAAAGGTAAGAGAGATGGCAGTATGTTTTTTTGGGTCAATCTGAAAATTATAATCAATACAATATGCATTTCATTACATTGATGTAAACATGCTTTACTGGGCCTTGGACTACCTACTTTAATTGTGCCAAAAGAAGGAAAGTAAGGCTGCACAATTCTGAGGAAAAACCTAATTGCAATTTTTCTCTCCAAAAATGCGATTGTGATTCGATTTGCGATTTCTATATTTTTTACATAAAAATTTAAAAAACAGCGAAGAAAATGAGTGAAGGATAACATGTTACTTTTAGACTGTCAATCAACATATTCTTGTATCAAGGTGCCACAATTAGAACAATATGCAAACTACTTTCAAAATAATTTGGCTTTATGCAGACAGACTCAGAGCTTTTGTCTACATCATGCTCTTAAACTGAAGACATAACCGATAAAAACTAATCAGTGATTATAATGTCATGTAATCATAATATATATAATAATAATAATGCCAGTAACCATTTAAAGGGGAAATGTACTTTTTTTTAAATTTATTTTGCCTATTGTTCACAATCATTATGAGTGACAAGAACACACTTTTTTTTATGATAAACGCTTGCAAGATGTGGCTGATGTGAGTCACCGTTGTAGCCTTTTAAAGCCCTCTAAATCAACTTCAAAACCCTCCATCAACATTTTGTATACACACTGCAAGTATATATATAATGTAGTACCAGACATGTTTATAACAATATGTAATATGTTCAATATTTACCGTATTTAAGTCATTTTAAGCATTGCCGGAACTCATTTCCTTGGCGCACTGATTTCCGTTTAGCAGCACACTTCCAACTTCCAGCAACAAATTTGTGTTCCTACTTACGGGAAACAAACACGAGTGTTTTCTAATCATGGTAGACTTGGTAACAGACAACGAAGACGACTATTTTTGGACAAATGAGGATTTACAAACTTATCTTTTTGAAGCTGAATATACGGAGGATGAAATAACTGCTTCTACAAGAGAGCCTGAAGGAAGGGTGAAACGTTGGAGCAGACGGAAGCCGAGAGAGTGAGGTCGGCGTGACTTTGATGCTGTAAATGTGGAACTTGGAGTCAAGCTATGCAAACATATATAGTGTGTTTACCCAAAGTCAACTTAAAAAAACTTCCCGGCCAGCTGGACCAAACTGTCCATCAAGGTTCAAGGTTCAACTTTATTGTCCCCGTCGGGAAATTTGTCTTGGGCACAGTGCATCATTGCTTTCTTAAAATACACAAAAACAACAGAACAAAAACACAAGCACAGACACAACCACAACCAGAAAACTAACATTCAAACATCAGAACATGGAGCTAGATAGACATACAGTAGGTGGCACTTTGATGTAGGCATAAAATCTACAGTATGGAGATAAAGATAAAGTACCAGTGTGCATTGCACGAGAGCTCATGGATAAAGTGCTTTGTGCTAAAGAGCTTAGTTCTAAAGTGCTATGTGCTAAAGTGCTAACCTATGTATTAACATTCTATTGCACATTGTTGGTCAGCTTAATGGAGGCTGGGACAAATGATAATTTAAGGCGGTTAGATTTGCATAGTGGGACCCGGAGTCTTCTCCCTGATGGCAGGGTTCCATATTCAGGGAAGAGTGGGTGTTGTGAGTTGGAAATAATTTTCTTAGCTTTTTTCCTAACTGCCTGCTCATAGATGCTCTGTATAGGCTCATATTCTTTCCTCCTTACGATTTTCATTGCCGTTTTATGCATGCCGGCCAGTTTGCTTTTTAGCTTAACGGTTAGGTTGCCAAACCATGAGGTGATCCCGTATCTAGTGATGCTCTCTACAATGGCACGGTAGAAAATCATCATGATGTGGCTGCTTACGCCGTACAATCTTAATCTTCGCAAAAAATATAGCCTCTGTTGCAGTCTATTGCACAGTTTGTCAATATGTGTCTTCCAGCAGAGAAGATTATCAATATGAACCCCTAAATAATTATATAAGGATACCTGGGTGATTTCCTGATTTTTGATGACCACTGGCTCATGGTCAGTCACTTTCCTCGGATCCAAAACCATTTCCTGTGTCTTGGTCACATTTAGAATAAGATGGTTGGTATCACACCACCTCATAAATAGGTCTAAATCGAATGAGTCACTATAATATTGACCATGATACACGCAGCACGTCATGCTTGTTATTACAACTACAGTACATATGCTGTCGAGCTAGCTGTGTACAAACAAACCATGAAATGTGGGCTATTCTATTCTATTCTATTCTATTCTATTCTATTCTAATACTTTACAGTTACTGTAATATGATTGTTTGTTTTTCAGTCAGTACAGATTGGTATCCTATTGCATTGTGTTGTGCATTACAAACTCAAACGCGATTCAGGTGCTGAAGTAGAAGCTAAACTTATCTCTCGCCGTAGCTAGCTTTTATGGCTAATACCGAAGCATGCCTGTGTTACAATGCTAGAAAAATTGTTCTTAAGTGTTCGCTTTTATAATAACAATGTTGCTACAGTTTGGTTATTATATAGGTTACAGAACGTAAATAAAGTATTGTTGATGGTTTTTTAATGCATTTTTAAAGTGATTTAAAGGGCAGAATTGATAGCTCCCATTAGCTGCATTGCTAGCTACTTAGAATGAGCCGATTTTTACATGTTAGAATGGGGAAAAAAAACTTTTCTCATAAGTATTAACGATGGCCAAAATTCCCAAAAAAGTGCAGTTCCCCTTTAAAAGGATATACATTTGTATTTCTAATTACTGTAGAATTGTTTACCATTGTACTGTAATTGGAAGGTAAATAACTGCTACCCTAAATAAACAGAAACAAATAAATAAAATAGATCCTCATTTCTGTAAGAAAAAATGTAACCTAAATAAATAAATAAAAATTCTCAGTTGGAAAAAAAAATACAACCAAATTTAATCACAAATCTTTGTGCTCGCACTAGCCAAACATGCCAAATCTACTGTAGGTGTGAAGTGGGCCCTGGCACGCTACCATTAGGCCAGTGCCCGCATGGGCCTCTTCAGCCTCCCTGTTGTGCCTCCCTTTGCTGAGCTCTGAGATTTTTGTAACACCACTGTGTAGAGTTTTATATTTTTTGGCTTTCTTTAAGTCAGTGAATGCGTTTGTGCTGAATTCTGATTGGTCATTGGATGAGCTTGAGGAAAGCGAGGGGGGGTAAAGGAGGTGTCGTGTTGCTCTGCAATGCATCTATTAAAGGTGCTCAAAGACTGAATGGAGCGGACTCTGCGCTGAATGTCCTGTGAAATTTCTTTAAAACACTACAGTTCCCACAATCATTGGTATCGTACACTAATGACCAAGAAGCAGAGCTTGCAGAAAAAGATTTTAGTATGACCATTAAATGCTACAAGAAGTGAATTCTCAGGAAGTAGAACTCGGTAACAGCTCTCCGAGCAAGGTGTTGCAGCCCAGTTGTTGGCTGGGCACATTAACTGTGGCTGAAATTGTTTGAATTTAATTGATACAGTGGCCTGATTTTATTTTATGATATGCTTTGGTGACACAATGCAGATGCACGTCACATGTAATGCGAGTCAATGTGAAAATTAGGTGCCAAGTAGTGTTCTGTGTGACACAAGTGCACGGAGCGCCGTCCTGAAATGTGATCTTGGCCTCGCAGACGTCCGCTTTGAGTATGTGCGGTGTAGTCTGCAGACTCGTAGTATGTTTGAGGCGTAAATGAGGTTTACGCAATGTACTTAAACTCTTGCATAGTCACACCAGCTGGCATCTGTAAGTTACACATGCACGCCGCACTTTTGTTTGTTGTATTCAATTATTTGTAACATTTTGAAAAAAATGTAAATCTTAACCAAAGTTTATAAGCTCTGTCTTGTGTTGCGGCTCCACACTATTTTTCTTTAGTGTAAGATGGGGTAAAATTGCTATTTTGACAGTAAAGGCTGTGTGTAAATACACTCTATAACAATTTTTAAAATCATCATCATGACGTCCATACATGTACTGTACACTTTCTTACCATTTTTGTATCAATGTTCCTGTAAGCACTGCAAATATTTTTTTAACAATAACATAAGTGTTGAATTTGGTCCACAACATGAGAAGTTTTGCGCTTTTTTAATTGAATTATAGACCAACTTTTAAGTAGGTGATCTGTTGTTGCCATGGCAATGATAGAAATGCGTTTTTTTTTACAAGGCAAATTATTATATTGTATATAGTATATTATAATATATAATAAGGCTGCAACTATCGATTATTTTATTAATCGTGTAATACATTGATTCATTTGTTAGATTAATCGAGTAATTTAATAAAACACACTTTCTAGCTTTAATGCGTATTTCAGGGAAAAAACGTTTTGATCTTTCTTCTATAAATACACATAACATAGAAATTGAACTTAAATCATTTTTAGGATTATCACCATATAATACTCATTTAAACCAGTAAATATATAACTACTAAAGACTAAAGTATGATAAATTGAGTGACAATGTATTCAAAAATTTAACAAATATACATTTGAAAAGGTATTAATTGGATGAGTGGTGTTTGATTGTTGGACAAACATCTGGTTGGAATTACAAACTGTAGATGCTAACATGTTTTCATATGTGTTTGAGTAAAACATCTGTTATGCAAGTCAAGTATATAAGATGGTGTTAGCTGCTAGGTTTTTAATCTTGATTCTGTTTGTTTGCTGCTCTTCACTAAATACAAATCAATTATTTTCAAAATGATCGATGAAGCCTAATATATATTATTTTTAACCTCTGGCCTGGCATTTTGGACCAACTCGGCGGCTTTTTGGCTATGACTGTGCAGTTTGCCAATGAAGTAGTATTACAAAAATGCAAAACGTCTCCAGCGATAAAGATAGCTACTATGCACATAAAGCCCTGACAGCTACCTATTTTAAATTTGGGAAAACCTAACAATGCTAAGCATGCTAGCAACTATTGATGTTTTGCATCATTAGAGGCTGCTATTTCTTATATGCATGCCAATAATTAACTTAGTTTTCTAAGGGGTGCCAAGCAAATTCATCCATTTGTATTGTGCTATTCCTCAGAACTTAGACACTTTACATAAAAAAAACAATAATTGTTGACGTAATCCATTTCCTGTAGGTGCTGCTCTCTCTTGAGCGAGGAGTGTGGGCTCCCAACCTGCATTTCAACAGTCCTAACACCGACATTCCTGCCCTCACTGATAACCGACTTCAAGTTGTTGACCGGCCTATCTCGGTACGTGGAGGAATCGTCGGAATTAACTCCTTTGGATTTGGGGGCACAAATGTCCATGTGATTCTTCGCCCAACTGAGAGGAGTACTCAGGCACCGGCTGAGACCAGGACGGTACCACGAGTAATTCAGGCCTGTGGCCGTACTGAGGCCGCTGTGAACGCACTGCTCCAAAAGGCGAAGGAACACAGTGCTGATGACAGCTTCCTGTCTTTGCTCAATGAAGTTTCTGGGTGTACTACTGCTAGCATGCCCTATCGAGGCTACACACTGATTGACTCTCAGACTGACATTAAGGAGGTGCAACAGGTGCAGGCCACTCCCAGGCCACTCTGGTACGTCTGCTCAGGTAAGAGTTTATATTTCCTCAATAGTACTAAGTTGTTGACTGGTTAATATTATTCCTCACATAAGTGGGATTTTTATGGTGACTGTGCATTATGCTCCAATCCCAGGTATGGGAACACAGTGGGCAGGCATGGGCCGCAGCTTAATGCAGCTGCCTAACTTCAGAGAGTCCATAATACGGTCGGACATGGCCCTGAAGGACACCGGCCTAGTCATTTCAAACCTGCTCATGGAAGCTGATGAATCAACTTTTGAAGACACCATTCATGCCTTTGTTGGTCTGGCCGCTATCCAGGTAGAGTTGTGACAATATCAGGAAAAATCAACTTTATATCATAGGAAGATGATAAAGAAGAAAGTTTCTAAAACGTGAATGTAATATAGACCCTTCTAGAGAGACATTTAAAGGCCATGCTTGATAACCATAATGACTTTGACCTTCTAATATTTATGAAGATGTGGATTTGTACATTTGACCTAATCCTCATAGAAAAACACATAGGATTCAAAAGTATAGTGCTGTGTGCATCACCTGTTTGCAGATAGCTCAGATAGACCTACTGGCTAAGTTGGGTCTACAGCCTGACGGTATTGTGGGCCACTCAGTGGGAGAGCTGGCATGCGGCTATGCTGACGGCTCCCTCAGTCATGAAGAGGCCATTCTCGCAGCCTACTGGAGAGGCCGTTGCATCAAAGAGGCAGATCTTCCTCCTGGTGGCATGGCTGCAGTGGGTAAGAAAAGTGCACATTAGAGTGCCATGGTAGTGCATTTTCACTCCTGTCCCATCCCAGCTAGGGTAAAAAATATGTTTTCAATATATTGATTCGATTCTTGGGGCTAAAGATTTGATTCTGAATCATTTCTCGATTCAAAACGATTCTTGATTCAAAATCTATACTTGTTTAATAACATTGGATGCCAGTTCTATGATTATCTACATTCCTCCATAAACTAGATTAACAGCTCTGATCAATGTCTATATTACTTAAAGGAAAACTGGTTTTGTATATCACAGGGAAGTTGAGACACTTAATGTAAATTTAAGGTAGCATAGTAGAAATTATCCACATCACCCCTTAAATTTAGTCAACTATTCTTAATCCCATTTCTGTCCTGACAGTGTCTTCAGAATCCGCCCATAACCTTTTTAGTTATGTTGGTAACTAAATAACAGACAGACAAACCACAGCATATACTGTACATAACTTTCTAGCGGAAGTAAATATCATACAAAAATATTATAAATTGACATATGCACAAATGTATTTGCTAATTTGGCTTATGTCGAATATTTCTGGCCCAGTGGCGTCGGTTTATTGTTTTGGTGACGTTTCAGGGTTGACCTGGAAGGAGTGTATGACTCAGTGTCCGAAGGGCGTCGTCCCAGCCTGCCACAATGCTGAGGACACAGTCACCATCTCTGGTCCGCAGGTCAGATATCTTTTCACAGAATTAGGTAGCAACAACACTCAACATTAGAGTAACATTATCACTAGATGCAACCTTCATGTATAGTAGTTAATATTAATTTCCACTGGAGCTGCGTGCATAAACTGTGTTCTGTTTGTTCATCAGGATGCAGTCAGTAAGTTTGTGTCGGAGCTCAAAGAGCAAGGAGTGTTTGCAAAGGAAGTGCGCAGCGCTGGTGTGGCTTTCCACTCCTATTACATGGCAGCCATCGCCCCAGCCCTCTTAGCTGCCCTAAAAGCGGTATGTAGATTTCCTGTTTTTTTAACAAACATTACCATTAACCTAAAATGAGTAACTATGAGATGCACCACACTGACAGATTATATAATACTGATTGTCTTGGGTGTAGGTGATTAAAAATCCAAGGCAGCGTTCACCCCGTTGGGTGAGCACCAGCATCCCTCAGTCAGAGTGGGACTCGCAGCTTGCTCTCTATAGTTCGGCGGACTACCATGTCAACAACCTTGTGAGCCCTGTTCTGTTCCAAGAGGGCCTGAGCCTGGTGCCTGACAACGCTGTTGTCTTGGAGATAGCCCCTCATGCTCTTCTTCAGGTATTCAGAGCAAATTTGGTCTGTTATTTATTGTTTGTCTAAGACATAGATTTGTGACATTTAGTTTTGCACCAAATCATCAATTTCTTGCAGTACAATTAAAGATCATACATGGTATAACAGACCTGGGCAAATTACGGTCCGTTAAGATTTTCCATCCGGCCCACTGGACATTTCTCCCAAATTTTTTTAGACCTTTAACAATGAAACTGTAGCCGCCTTTATGATGTACAGTTCTGTTTTCCAATTACAGTAAGTCTTGAACTATAGAAAGTGTTTCAATGGTTGGAATCTGCACTTATGGGTGATACGACTTATTATGGTAATTTACGTCACAGCAACTCAGATGGGGCGCCAAGCTAGTTGTGCGGAGTTTCTTTCCAGAACACACAGCCTGAAACGTGGGAGTCAGTGACAGACGCAGTTGCAGATTTTTACAACAAAGTTCTGCAGAAAAGTGATACTATATCAGATTGTAGATGTTTTTTACCCTTTGCGTTCATATTTCGCTATTTGTTGCATTTTTGTTGCGTTTTGTTTGATTATATAAGATGTCTATCGAGGAGGTGGTCTGAGAAGTAAAAGAGGAGCGACGTTCATATCAGTCAATCAATCAAAGTTTAGTTATATAGCCCTTAATCACAATGTCTCAGTGAGTGTTTTATTATATATATAATGTATGTATATTTATATATATATATAACGGATGTATATTTATAAATAACATATATATATATATATATATATATATATATATATATATATATATATATATATATATATATATATATATATATATATATATATATATATATATATATATATATATATGTGTGTGTGTGTTTTTATGCAAATTTTAGAACTGTCTACATTACTTAATTTACAATAAATACATCGATTATTGACGTGTACTAATGGATTTTATAATCGTCCATGTCTGAATTGGGATGCATCCAAAATATTGATTTCTCCACCTCGAGAATGTATGTGTGTGTATATAGATACATTCGTGGTCAAAAGTTGTGAAGGACATAATGTCATGGCTGACTTGAGTTTCCAATCATTTCTACAACTCTTATTTTTTTGGGGTAGTGATTGGAGCACATACTGGGTGAGCACCAGCATCCCTTTTGACCATGACTGTATATGTATGTGTATATATGTATATATTTATATATATGTATGTGTGTGTGTGTGTGTGTGTGTGTGTGTGTGTGTATGTATATATGTATATACATACATATACAGTCGTGGTCAAAAGTTTAAATACACTTGTGAAGGACATAATGTCATGGCTGTCTTGAGTTTCCAATAATTTCTACAACTTTTTTTTGTGATAGAGTGATTGGAACACATACTTGTTTGTCACAAAAAACATTCATGAAGTTTGGTTCTTTTATGAATTTATTATGGGTCTACTGAAAATGTGACCAAACCTGCTGGGTCGAAAGTATACATACAGCAACATACATTATCAATTTTGGTGATGTAGAAAAGTTACAATCAAATCAAATTAGCTTCATAGCATGGCCTCTTAACTTTATGTGAGTGATTATGATTGATGACACCTGTTGACTTCTCTGAGCCCATTTAAATAGGGCTCATGTGATGCAGTCATTAGACTCGGTTACAAACGCGACAAGAGGAAAGTCAAAGGAACTCAGCACAGATCTGAAAAAACGACCCATTGACTTGAACAAGTCAGGAAAGTCACTTGGAGCCATTTCAAAGCAGCTTAAGGTCAGAGCAGCTGTGCAGACAATTGCTCGTAAGTATAAAGTGCATGGCACAGTTTTGTCACTGCCACGATCAGGAAGAAAACGCAAGCTATCACCTGCTGCTGAGAGAAAATTGGTCAGGATGATCAAGAGTCAACCGAGAACCAGCAAAAAGCAGGTCTGCAATGAATTGGAAGCTGCTGGAACAGGTGTCAGTGTCCACAGTCAAGCGTGTTTTGCATCGCCATGGACTGAGAGGCTACCATGCAAGAAGGAAGCCCTTGCTCCAGAAGCGACACCTTAAGGCTTGTCTATAGTTTGCTGCTGATCACAAGGACAAAGATAAGACCTTCTGGAGGAAAGTCATGTGGTCAGATGAAACAAAAATTGAGCTGTTTGGCCACAATACCCAGCAATATGTTTTTTAGGAGAAAAGGTGAGGCCTTCAATCTCAGGAACACCAAACCTACCGTCAAGCATGGTGGTGGTAGTATTATGCTCTGCACCTGTTTTGCTGCCAATGGAACTGCTGGTGCTTTACAGAGAGTAAATAGGACAATAAAAAAGGAGGATTACCTCCAAATTCATCAGGACAACCTAAAATCATCAGCCTGGAGGTTGGGTCTTGGGCGCATTGCATTGGGTGTTCCAACAGGACAATGACCCCAAACACACATCAAAAGTGGTAAAGAAATTGCTAAATCAGGCTAGAATTAAGGTTTTAGAATGGCCTTCCTAAATTCCTGACTTAAACCCCATTGAGAACATGTGGACAATGCTGAAGAAACAAGTCTATGTCAGAAAACCAACAAATTTAGCTGAACTGCACCAATTTTGTCAAGAGGAGTGGTCAAAAATTCAACCAGAAGCTTGCCAGAAGCTTATGGATGGCTACCAAAAGCACCTTATTGCAGTGAAACTTATGTATGTATGTATACTTTTGATCCAGCAGATTTGATCACATTTTCAGTAGACCCATAATAAATTCATAAAATAACCAAACTTCATGAATGTTTTTGGTGACCAACAAGCATGTTCTCCAATCACTCTATCACAAAAAAACTCAAGACAGCCATGACATTATGTTCTTTACAAGTGTATGTAAACTTTGACCATGACTGCATATGTATGTGTATGTACTGTTGCGTCTACCAGCATTCCTCCAATGGGGAATTCAAATTGCTAGTCTCTCCCAGATTCTTTTTATGGCAATAAGCTGATGTTTATATTCAATCAACAGGCAGTAGTTGGTATTTTGTGGTTTATTCTCCAAGCTTAGAGGACAAACGTGAGACCAATCTAGCACACCAGTGTTCCCTTGCCCGGTCTAGCTCGGTCTCCCCCAAACCCACGGAAGTCCCGTGATCCTCCCTCTGTCCATCGCCCCCACTCTCGTTGTTTAGACTACTCCGAGTTATCTCTACTCTGACACATTCCAATCTAGAAGGCCGACACCTTACTATGAGACTCAAAAGAAGGAAGAATACTAGCTATTCTTTATATGACTATAGGAGTTTAGAAAGAAGTAACACTTAAATATGGATATGATTCTGATCTGCTTCCAACAGTACATATGTATATACAGTATGTTTGTATGTATATACTGTATGTATGTATATATGTATGTATATGTATGCATGCATGTATGTATATACAGTATCTATGCATATATATATATATATATATATATATATGTATATATATATATATATATATATATATATATATATATATATATATATATATATATATATATATATATATATATATATATATATATATACATATATATATATATACATATACATGTGTATGTACATGTTTATATATACAGTATATATATACATATATTCATATATGTATATATATATATATATATATATATATATATATATATATATATATATATATATATATATATATATATACATATATATATATATATACATATACATGTGTATGTACATGTTTATATATACAGTATATATATACATATATTCATATATGTATATATCCATTCATCCATTTTCTACCTTTCGGGGTCGTGGGGGGTGCTGGAGCCTATTTCAGCTACGTACATTCAGGCACAAGGCGGGGTACACCCTGGACCAGTCGCCACCTCATCACAGGACCAACACAGATAGACAGACAACATTCACACTCACATTCACACACTGGGGCCAATTTTGTGTTGCCAATCAACCTATATCCATATATATGATCATTTTTGCAGTACAGAACTTTCAATTTCATTGTGTAAGAGACAGCAAATTATTTTGTGTCGTGTGTTTACTCTGTAATCAAATACAAGCGGCTGCGAAAGGCAACACATTTGGCGTGGAAGAGAAGATCCATGCATGCACGCAATCGCCACATGTCTGTAAAGTGTGCAAAAAAGCAGCCGTGATAAGACTAAGCGCATAAGTTTGCAGAGCACCTCCAAGCGTGCAGCCCAAGCTTTGAGAGTCATGGCTAATGATATTGACAAGGAAAAGCCAGGAAAACTTATTTCATTCTTTGAGAATGCTTTGCCTTCCCGGTGAAGTAAGCAAACCAGGATCTTCCAAAGTGCAGCCCGGGTCCATTTGTGGCCAGCAACATGTTTTTATTGGCCCCAAGAGGGCTGAAACTAACGACTACAGTCGACTAGTCATTGACTATTAACTATTGTTCGACTAATCGGATTATGAGGTGTACACCAATTCAGTGGCTCTAATCTAACCATCGGCTTTCAATGATAGTTCAGTCAGTTTTTCCGACAACTTAATGTCTCTGGTAACAAGCTAATTATATTACCAAGGAGGGTCAGAGACCACATCCTCCAGATGTCCGACACTCACAGATTTGACATGTTTAAAGTAAAATGTTCCCATACGTTCAATGATTTCAATCCCGGTTGCCAGTGGCCACAGCCATTTTTCTCTTTCTGTTGCCGCTGATCAGTGGTTACGCTGACAAGCGCACATTTGTGTCCGTCCGGAAAAACACAAGCGGTGACATCACAGACTATTATGGACAAATTAATTTGTCAATGACAAATTTTATTGTCGACTTTTTTGGACAATGTCAATGAATTGTTTTACTCCTAACCTGTAGCACGGACGTTTGGACGACCGTGATGTAAACAAAGAAATACAAGTAGATAAGACGAAAGCAGTATGACCCCATTGTTCACTAGATATGCAGAACAGGGATTACTGTATTTTGTCAAATGAAACAAAAAACTAGAGAGTGCTTATCATTACGCCCCTAATATTTACTTTTATACTGGTGATTTTTGAAAGCTATTGTTCTGAAAGAAACCTTTGAACTACTGTGAGCTACATATTTTTTTCTACTTCCTATTATCTTCCACAGGCCATTCTCAAGCGTAGCCTGAAGCACACGTGTACTTCACTTCCCCTCATGAAGAGAGGTCACACCAATAACCTGGAATTCTTTCTCTCAAACATTGGCAAACTTTACATGAATGGGTAAGCAAATGCCTCACTCTGAATTCAATTACACTGCCATTTTTTAAAATACCTTATGCCTCTTTTTAGCATCAACTTGGATGGTAATGGGCTATGTTCAGGAGTTAAATACCCTGTACCAGTTGGCACCCCTATGATTTCGCCCCTGGTTCAGTGGGACCATTCTCAGACTTGGGATGTCCCCAAGGTAGAAGATTTCTCCTCTGGTGGAGGATCCAATTCTGCTGTTGTCTACAACATCAGTATGCATATCTGGTTATCTTGCATTACATCAAGCGATAAATACACAACTGTTTCTCTTTTCATCACATATTGTATGTGCTTGGTGTCCAACTCTGACCAACAGACATAAATCCTGAGTCTCCAGACTACTACCTACTTGGACACTGCATCGATGGGCGTATCCTCTACCCAGCGACAGGTTACTTGGTGCTGGCTTGGCGTACCTTGGTTAGAAATCTGGGACTTGTCATGAATACCACTCCTGTGATCTTTGAAGATGTTGCCATCCACAGGGCCACAATTCTGCCAAAGACTGGTGAGTAGTAAGAGCAGGATTTCACTGGGTTATTTGAGATCATTAACACTATTTTCAAAAATTCTAACTATTTCGACTCAACACCCACATTAGATTGGGACCTTCCTGGGACCCAAACAAAAACATGTATTTACAGCAGGGTAGGATTGCCTGATGCTTTTATGAGTAATAAACATTATAAAATTGATTTGTATTAGACTGAGAGAAATAAATATTTTGATCCTACAGCAAAACGTGACTTAGTACTTGGTGGTAAAACCCTCGTTTAAAAGCGCAGCGATCAGATGCTCCTTGAAGTTGGTCACCAGGGTTGCAAACACCTCAGGAGGGATTTTGGTCAGAGAAACGGCTCCAAAGCAGAATAATTTTACTTCATGTTTAACAGTAAGAATGGTGTTGTTAAGCTCATACTCACCATTTCTCTATCTTAAAGAGCTCAATTTTGGTCTCATTTGACCACCTCACATACTCCCATGGCTTGTTGCATTCATATAGTTGTTCGTTATAAAACACTGTTATTTTGAATTTCTTCCATTTATGAATCATTGCACCAATAGTGTGGTCTCTTTAGCACCAAGTTTCTTGTTGATGGTCTTGTAAGTTGAACCTTTAGTTTACATCCCATCTCTATCCTGTATGAGAATGATATACCCCACTTATTTCCACTTTTTTCTTCACAGGCTTGGTACAGTTGGAAGTGCGTTACATGCCTGCCACCAACAAGTTTGAGGTTTCAGAGAATGGAAACCTGGCTGTCAGTGGTAGGTAATTTTTGTTGGTTATAGTTATTGAGAATATTTAGATATACTCAGATATATCTTGTATGTCATTGCTTAAAAAAACATTTTGTAAGGACATGTCTTTGATTATAAATGTATGTTGAAATGCTATGTTCTAAATGAACTAATTTTCAGGCAAAGTGAGCGTTCTGGAAGATGCAGCCCTCGATTCGTTTCATAGTCAGTTAAGGCAGGGATCTCCCAAAGACGATCAAGACCCCAAATTGAAGCTCTTGACACATGACATTTACAAGGAACTGCGACTTCGCGGCTATGACTATGGCAAGACCTTTCAAGGCATCTTTGAAGCCAACAATGCAGGTATGTATTGGTCCAGCTAAAGCAGAATGCACTGTATTTCAGGCTCAATTTGTTTGTATGTATGCAACACATTTATCTAAAAAAAATTGCCTACCAAATGCCATCAAAGAATCAACCAAAACATTTCAGCATTGCAAACATCTTCTTTTTTGCTATATTTATCTTTGGAAAAACCTCCATGGGAGCCTGTAGGCAATACTGGCACAGGTTGCAACAACAGTGAAAGTTGTGTTATGTCACAATTAACAGTTAAAAATCATACCACTCCTCGTGGTGGAACGGTACACTGGATTTTAGTGGCATATAATCTATACGTTTGCTGTAATTTAAGCTTTTTATTTTCTTGGTATTGTCAGGAGACATTGGGATGCTGCACTGGACAGGAAACTGGGTGACCTTCCTGGATACCATGCTGCAGATGATTGTGGTCGGTCTCTCGGGCCGCAGTCTTCGCTTACCAACTAGGATCCGTTCGGTTTGCATTGATCCTGCTCTCCATCTGGAAAGTGTCTTCAAGTATGCTGATGAAAAACAAGGTATGTGTTCCTAACTACTTTTACATGAATAGATGCTAATTAATTGGCACTTTACTTTATTTTTTATTTTAGGGACAACCAAATCAAATAGCTACAATCATTTATTGAAAATTGTTTGTGGAGGTCAAGTTGATACATTTCTATACAAACATCTTAATCCCTGGGCTTCAGAGGTTTTCTGAAATATGATTTTTCAGGAGATGTACAAGGTCTTCGTGGATGATTTTGGCATCAGAGTAATGAGGAAAATGTGATGGTTGCTTTAGATGTGAAAATGTACACATATCCTCAATAAAAGTAAATGAAGTTTCTTGTTCAGTGAGTTTTAACATTAGAGGAATTTTACTTGTACCGTGAGAAGGACAAAGTGTTCGCTTTCAAACAGGGCATAGTTGCACTAGTGTTAGGTTTTTTTAAATGATCCGTGACATATACTAGTCCTTGACCGCTTTCTTTTGCCCATTTAAGAGCGAGTGGTTTAAAATTTGTCTTCTGTTTTCAGGTTTGGTTGAGCTATTGGCAGAAAACCGACCGGTGACTTAGATATATAGCATGTGTATATTGATACATAGGGTTGTGCAGCAGTTAACATAGCAACACAAATTCAACCATTACCACGCTGCCCCCTGTACTTAGTCCAGCGCTTCTAAACGGGAAAAAATGCTAAATCCAATGCATGTCAATATATGCTAAGCTAGTTAAAGCTTTTGTGTTATAGGTGACCTATCAAATTGTTATCAGTGTTACATATAGTAATATATCTTAAAAATAAATGAATACATTTTGTAGAATTTGCCCAGGGCCCAAAAAATGTATGAGCTGCACATGAAAAATGGGCTCTAAGCCACACTTTGGACACCACTGCAATAGACTGTACAAACATGAGTCAGGTGCCCAAGCAATATCTGCTGTGCATAATGTAATATTATCTGATATCAGACTTTTCCATTGCAATTATTTTGATAGCTGTAAGTGTCCACCTCAACCGCTGCCTTGACAAAATTGCTGCCGGTGGAGTCCAGATTAACGGCCTCCATGCAACTGTGGCACCACGTCGACAGCAGCAGCAGATCCCTCCAACCCTGGAGGAGTTCCTGTTTGTTCCCTACGTAGCGACGCAGTGCCTGAAAGCCAACGTAATACTTGCTGAGCAACTAAGGCTTTGTAAAGGTACTTTTGTCTAAAAAACGATTGTATAGAGTCATGAACTACATTAATGGTAAAGTATCCAAGATATGAACTGTTGAACAAAACATTTGTTTTACTTTATTTGGCCTCCACAGGATTAATTAACAGACTGCAGCAAAAGTTGTCCTCTCATGGTGTGAAGCTCTCCATCCCTGGCCTGCAGGGCATGTCTGAAAGCCCTCATCCCAGCCCTGCGCCCTCTGAACCCAGCTTGGTGCGGCTCCTCGCCCTACTCTGTGAACTGGAGCTGAATGGCAACCTTTGTTCAGAGCTGGAGCAGACTGTGGAGAAGGAGAGGGCTTGTTTTCTACAAGACAGTCTATTGCAGGGACTTCTGCGCAGCCCGGCCCTCAGGCACTGTGTGGACACTGCCATGGAAAACAGCACGGCTGGCAAGATCAAAGTGTTAGAAGTAAGAAAGAGAAATAATTTGGAAAAAAACCTGCCAGATGCAGAGTTATGTAACTTCTGATTTGTTTTCCCTTTGAACAGGCCTTTTCCAATGATGGCCAGCTCTTCTCCCACATACTACAAATCCTCAACATCCAGCCAATGCTGCGTGTAGACTATGTCGCTACAGCTGCCAGTGAGGACCTCCTAGCTCCCCATCAGACTACTCTGGACGAACTGGCAGTCACTTCAGCTCAGTGGGACCCTCTGTCTGCCCCCGCCCCCGGAGGCAAGGTTGGAGAGGCTGACCTGGTGGTTTGTAACCATGCATGGTGCCCGCTCAGGATGGACCCTGGAGTGCTGGTGGCAAATCTCGCTTCTGGAGCCAAGCAAGGAGGGTTTGTTCTCCTCCACACTCTGCTAAAGGGGGAAACTCTTGGGGAAATGGTGAACTTTCTCTCCAGAGCCAATGAGAACAACTGCCATCGAGGACTGCTCACACAGGTCAGTGGAGACATGTTTGAATCCCTAACAACTTTTTTCATTCATGAACTGCATTCAGATCGGTTCAGATCTTTGAAGATGCAGACATCATACTAGAATTTTTAGACTTAATAATTCTCAACATTTGCAGCAGCTCCTCTCTTATTTGGATCAGAGTTATATGTACATGTTTATTGCTCAGCATTCATTGTGAAGCTATACTGACCTCCGGGCAAAGTTTGTTCTGTCATGCTATGTAGCTGGTCACCCTGCATTTTGGGGGTGTGGCCTAACGAAAGATCATTAAAACAACACTACCAAAATGCTTCCTTTGACTCGCTTGACACACAACTTTATGTCACAATCATAATGGGCATAAGTATTCTGTTTTCCTCAAACACCTTGAGAGAACATAGGAAATTTAAATGTTTACACATTCTACAATATTTTATTTGTAAAGCAGCAAACTGCGAACATACTTTGGAATATTTGACATTAGGGGTGATTGGAAACTTGATTGACATCAGAATCACAAGTGTTAATTATCCCGATTCTAAATCCATTCAAATTTTGCAAAAATTTATAAAAAAAACATTTTTTAAATATTAAACCTTTTTTGTAACCTGTTTTGAAGGTTTTATTATCATTTTTATAGCAAATAATATATTCCGAGAATCAGTTCTAATCGAGAATTTTAATGAATTGAGAGCCGATTCTGAATCAACTGGTCACCCCAAGAATCGGAATTGAAATGTGAGTTGTTGTAAAATTCATATCCCTATTTGACACTTTTATATAATTAAAAAATATCTATTTTAGTTTATTAAGTTTTATTTTAAGGTCTATTTTACACCCAGAACAGCTGCTCAGCTACATTTCACTCTTAATACTACTTAACAATGTTAAGTGACAATTAATATATTATGTCTTTGAATGCATGAGGTGATATTACGCTGCTTTTTTCTTAATGTTCTCACTTAGGACGAGTGGAAGAAAGTCTTTTTTGATTCTTCACTCAGCCTGGTGGCCATCAGGAAGTCCTTTTATGGCTCTGTGCTATTTCTTTGTCGCCTTCGGGCCCCCGTCAAACGACCAGTTTTCCTTGGTGTAGACAGTGCTGACTACAAGTGGGTGGAATCACTCAAGGTTTGTGGGATTTTGCCAACCAGTGTCCTGCAATAATTATTTAAATCTAATTGCCACACAATAGTTGTTCTTTTTTTAATTGTTGCTTTGTGGTTCTTGGGACAGAAAACGCTGGCTGAGCCCTCAGACTCTACTGTGTGGTTGACTGCTTCTCAGGCCCACTGTGGAGTTGTGGGAATGGTCAACTGTCTGCGGCAAGAACCAGGTGGCATCCGAATACGGTAGGACATCACTACTAACCTTAAGCGACAGTGTTTCCCCTATGTTTACAGCTTTGGGGTGGCAGGTGGGTAATGGAGGAGCGGGGAGTGGGACATTGATACAAACGCATGCAAATAGGCAGCCATGTTAATTGGGGTTCTTTTCATTTTGAATAGTTTAACCGATATCGGTCGCAAGTGATTATAAGTTACGTTTTGTCATCTTGTCGCACTCACGCTAATTTGAGTTAAAAAAGATATATCATAATATGAGTTGTACTGAAACAATAAATAGAAGCTATGTACTGCATCCACGTAATAAATCACTAGGAGTGGGTCATGCAGCATATTTTTTAAATGTTTGCATTTCATCCTTTTTCATTCTCCAGCTGTGCATTTGTGTCAAATCTTAATGGCTCGTCAGACGCGCCAATTCTCCAGCTGGACCATCCATCCATGCAGTCAGTGCTCGACGGGGACCTTGTCATGAACGTATTCAGAGATGGGCACTGGGGTGTCTTCAGACACCAGCACGTAACTCTTGGTACGACATGTCAGTGTTCAAGGATTTTTTTCATCAGACATACTGTAAACAAGTGGGGAGTTAGTAATGCTTGTGTAAGTTGACTCCCTTTCCAACACATATTCACTCTATTATGTTTATGGTAAGAAGAGAAAACTAACAAAACAAAAATGCAGAAAAAGTAGCATTAAATAAAGCAAGCATTTGATCTTCAAGCAAAATTTGGCTAAATACTTAGTAGAGACAAACCCTTGTTGGAACGCACAAGCTTATTTGCATATATCTCAGGAGGGATTTTGGGTCATTCCTTTAAATCCTGAAAATCTAGAGGCTGTGGTTTGGCAGCTTGGAATTTCAGCTGCCTCCACAAGTTTGCTATGGGATTAAAGTAAGGGCAAGTTTATTTATAGAGCATGATTAATACACAAGGCAGTTCCAAGTGCTTTTAAGAAAATTACAAGAAGACAAATATGATAATCATCAGACTAATCATCAAGTTAAAATCATAAAATATAATCATCTTAAAACAATCATAAAAGTAAAATCAAAGAGTGTAGATAAAATAATTACCATCCATTAATTTTCTACCGCTTGTCCCTTTCGGGGTCGCGGGGGGTGCTGTAGCCTATCTCAGCTGCATTCGGAAATAAAGTGTTTTCAGCCTAGATTTGAACTATTGCCAACGTTGAGGCCTGTCTCACATATTCAATAAACCTATTCCAGATGATTTTAGGAGCATACAACTAAAACACAGCTTCATCAGGTTTGGTCCTGACTCTGAGTACCAGCAGGAGACCACTACCTGAGGTTCTCAGTTTGAGATGGTTCATATGGTTCTACAATGTCAGAGATGTACTTCGGCACAAGACCATGAAAATACTTGAACACAAGGAGAGCTGTTTTAAAGTCTATTCTCTGAGCAACAGGAAGCTAGTGCAGTGACTTCTAAGCCCTGGATTAATATGGTCATATTTCTTGGTTTTAGTCAGGACTCAAGCAGCATCATTCTGGATGTACTGCAGCTGCTTTACAGCTTATTTAGAGAGCCCAGTGAGAAGGCCATTACAGTAGTCTAACCTGCTGGAGACAAAGACATTTAATTTTTTTTCTAAGTGTGATTTAGACATTATTCCTCTGATTTTGTAATGTTTTTAGGTGGTAAAAAGCTGCTAATGTTATTGACTTAATGTGGCTGTTCCAGTTTGAGTCCATTATTACCCCTAGATTTCTAACCTGATTATTTGGTTTCAGGGATAGGGTCTCTCAAGGCGACTAATACATTTCTCTTTGCTTTTGTGGGCCGCTGGCAATGATTTCAGTTTTGTCTGAGTTTAGCTGAAGAAAATTGTTTTGTATCCACACACTGATCTGTTCAATGCAGTGACAAAGTAAATCAACAGACCAACGTTCACCTGCCGTCAGTGACATGTAGATCTGAGTGTCATCTGCATAGTTGTGTTAGGACACATTGAAGCTGCGTGTTAGCTGGTCGAGTGGCAACATGTACAGCACAAGTTAAACAATAGGCGTCCCAGAATCTAGCCCTGAGGAACCCCAAGGTCATAGCCATTTGGTAAGAGACACGGTTACCAATTCAAACAAAATGTGTCCTGTGATCGGGGTAGCACTTGAACCAGTTAAGAGCAGAACCAGATATTCCCACCCAGTTTTGTAATCTCTGTAATAAAGTGTGGTTAACTGTGTCAAAGGCAGCGCTCAGGTGCAGCAGAACGAAGACTGAGACTTTTCTTGCATCTGTGATCAGGTGGACATCATTGTCACCTTAATCAAAGCTGATTAAGGTCTGTCTCTAAACCCAACCAATAAAGACAGATGGCCGTCCTACGGAGCCTGGGTTCTAGTCGAGGGAGTTTTTTCCTTGCCTGCGACGCCATGTGCTATGCTCATGTGGGGTTCTGTTGGTTCTCTTTAATGTATGAGGAGTGTGGTTTTAGATCTGCTTTAAAGGGAAAGTGCCTTGAGATAGCGTCCGTTGAGGTGGTGTAAAGCCTCTCAATGATGTGACGTCTTCCTGTGACGTCAGTAGAGAAACAGTACCTAAGCAGAATGTTTCCACTTCCAGATTTGACAGAAGGGATGGTGTTATTGTGGTCATATTCAACATTTCTCTGCCTCCAAACATGTGGAGTCATTATAATACCAAAGAGCTCATCTGGTCTCATCTCATCCCAAGCCTTGTTCAACCCATCTGTCAAAATTATTTTTTGTTTCAATACAAATTGATTACTACCTTTAATCAATGCTCTTTTCTGGATTTTTTTGTTGATATTCTGTTCTACTTTAAAACCTATGAACTCGTCATGTAATTTTCTAAAGGTGTAGATGTACAAAATAAGCAAAGAACCAAATAATTATTCCCCCTGACCCCCACACCTGCTGTGACTTAGATGGCACAAAAGTATTTTGTGTTTTTGTCATTTGCAGATAAAAATGAAGAATTGACAGAGCAAGCCTACGTCAATGTGTTGACTCGGGGTGACCTCTCCTCATTGCGCTGGATTGCCTCACCGCTGCGCCATTTTGTACCCGACAACCCCAACGTGCAGCTGTGTCGTGTCTATTACAGCTCGCTCAACTTCAGAGATATAATGCTCGCCACGGGCAAGCTACCACCTGATGCTATTCCAGGTATGTGGATACAGAATAAATATTTTATCTTGATAACAGATTGTGAACAACACATGATACTATGGCAAGTCATATTGTTTCTTATCCAGCAAAAAGAGTGGTCACGTTGTAACTTCAAAAATATTAAACTAATATATGCTCTCCAGGGGACCTTGCCCTACAGCAGTGCATGTTGGGCATGGAGTTTTCTGGTTTGGACCCCAACGGTCGGCGTGTGATGGGACTGCTGCCTGCTAAAGGCTTGGCGACGTGTGTGGATGCGGATAAAAGATTTCTCTGGGATGTCCCTACTAACTGGTAACTTTCACACTGTGTGTAGATGTATGAAGTGTTGGTTCATATGAAAGAACATTGTACTGTACATTTATAACACTGCCTCTATGAGGGCTTTGTATTATTATTACATAATGATAAAATAACATGCAACCTAAGAAAAGCATAAATACCATGTTCAGGTCCATGTGCTTACATTTTAAAGAAATCATGCTGTTGTATTACTATTAACTTATTAGACATGTACCTGGGTATAAGCTGATTGGCAACAATAAATGGTTCCGAGTGTGTGAATGTGAGTATGAATGTTGTCTATCTGTGTTGGTCCTGCGATGAGGTGGCCTCTTGTCCAGGGTGTACCCTGCCTTCTGCCCAAGCGGTACAAAATGGATGGATGATACACTCCTCGTTGTCTTGTTCTATGTCAAAGAAACTCCAATGGTCTTTATGCCATTCTTCACGGGAAAGACAGTTGACGGGGGACTTTGATCAAAGGGGGCCAATGATGATTCTAATCTACATTAACACTTCCTTGTGGTCTAGATAATTCGCTTTGGTGTAAAATGTTGGTTCTTAGTCACATTTGTAACCTAATTTCTGAGTATATCTGCAAACATACATAAGTGGAGGTGTTCCATTTATATACAAATTAGCCCCTCCATGGCTAGCCCCCTATAAAAGTATCAAATGTATCTTTTAAAACTGTACAATGTTTAAATATATCTCTTGAACACGAACATCACAATTTTTTTTCCCACACATTGTCGACAGTAAAATGTATGCAAAACACAGCGTTATGATTTGATTTGACGCTTTGGCATTGTTCAACACGAGTAACCATCATTGTAACAACATTTGTTGGTCAAAAAAGAGGAAATTCTTAGGTGCCCTTTAATAGAAATGAATAGACTGAAAACAGTCTAAGTCAAAAACAAGTGGTAAGTTGGTAGTGTGATGGCAGTCAAACTTTGGCTGTGAGTTACTTGGAGACAAGGGAAGTGCTGGCCGTTATTCGAGCGACAGTGCGGCATAGTCCTTAAGTTAAATGGCTGTGTTTGTTTATGATGCAGCTCGTTAGGTAAAATAACATTTTGAAATTAGATTGCATGTTAGTGAGAATCGAGTTAACAGTTTGTTTTTGAATTCTGGATGTATAGCCCTAATATTGATAAAGTAATGACAACATTTCTGATACATCAAATGTAAATAATTCCTTAATCAGTGACAAACCTTGAATGAAAGGCAAGCTAGATCTGGGTTTACCGTTTTAAATGGACTTCTCTCGAAAGTTGCAATCAAAGCTGCCTAAGAAAGACTTGCTTGCGCATATTGAGCTCAGTAAAAGCACCTGCAACAACATGTACTGCATGAACTGCATGATACAAAAATGTGAGCATTCTTTTGTCAGTGTCTGATTATTCTGTCCCAAAGAGAGATTCTATGTAATTTCTCTTATGACATGAAGGACTCTGGAGCAGGCTGCCTCTGTGCCGGTCGTCTATGCAACAGCATACTACTCGCTCGTGGTTCGGGGCAGGCTGCGCCCTGGAGAAAGTGTTCTCATCCATTCAGGGTCAGGAGGTGTTGGGCAAGCTGCCATTGCCATTGCCCTCAGCAAAAATTGCAAAGTATTCACAACAGTCGGTAAGTGGCTTTAACACAGACATATTTTCTTTGAAATATAAGTCTGTTTTAATATCTTACTGTCATACTTTCAATTACAATTAGATTCAAGTACTGTATCGTACATTTCAATTTTGCTCACATTTTTTCTTTCATGTTTTTAGGCTCAGCAGAGAAGCGCGCCTACTTGCAGGAGAGGTTCCCAAGGCTATCAGCGGAGTCCTTTGCCTACTCTAGAGACACATCCTTTGAACAGCACATCCTACTCCACACTCAGGGCACAGGTATGTATGTTCCTCTGCGGAAACTGATACTGTATTGTTACATAATGTAGCAGATTGTCTATGTGACACCTTCCTAAAATTTCACCTTGTTGGGTTACGTTATGTCTTAAGATTGAAATTATTTTGTCTATTTAGTTGTATGATATTTATCAGATATTTGTTCAAATCTCAGCTGCCTATTGAACAATACGTTTTATGTGTGTGCTTTTCAGGTGTGGATGTGGTACTAAACTCTCTGGCAGAGGAGAAGCTTCAAGCAAGTATTCGCTGTCTTGCCCGACATGGCCGATTCCTGGAAATTGGCAAATATGACCTGTCCAACAACTCTCCTCTCGGTCAGTAGAAGTTAGATAGCAACTGAATCTCAAAGGGGAACTGCACTTTTTTGGGGAATTTTGCTTATCGTTCACAATAATTATGAGAGACAAGAAGACAAAAGTTTTCCCTCTCCCGCTCCCCTCTTCCTTTCCCCCTACGGGACCCCACTCCTTGGTGTCGCTTTATGGGATTGGGTAATAAATGCCATGGACCCTGCATTAATTAAAAGTAAAACAGTGGCTGAAAAACAATTCAGTGCAACTTGTCTCAAAAGCAAATTAAAGCAATAAAGTGCAGTATCTTAAATATAAAATCTCATGGTCTTGGTCACTTCAGAGCCCAGCTGTTGTCTCTCCTCCTGATCCAGAGCCACTGGCTTGCTCTTTCAGCAGCACTGGACAGGGCTTTGATGGCTTGACGTTGGGCCTGTCCCCGAATTCCCATGTTCTTAAGGAGACTGGTAGTTGACCTGCCCACGAAGCCACTGCAGCCCACCTCCTCAGGGAGAACTGTGGCCTTCCAGCCCCCGTAGTTCAGCATCCGCTGCCAACTCGGCATACCGGAGCTTCTTGGCGGCATGGCGTAGTGGGTAGAGCAGCTGTGCCAGAAACCTGAGGGTTGCAGGTTTGCTCCCCGCCTCTTGACATCCAAATCGCTGCGGTTGTGTCCTTGGGCAAGACACTTCACCCTTGCCCCCTGTACCGCTCACACTGGTGAATGAATGATGGGTGGTGGTCAGAGGGGCCGGGGGCGCAAACTGGCTGCCACGCTTCCGTCAGTCTACCCCAGGGCAGCTGTGGCTACGAAAGTAGCTTACCACCACCAGCTGTGAATGAATGATGGGTTCTCACTTCTCTGTGAAGCGCTTTGAGTGTCTAGAAAAGCGCTATTAAATCTAATCCATTGTCATTATTATTACCCCAATCTGAACTTGTATAAACACATTACTGCTAAGATACAGTAAATGGGTTTATTAATTGAAAATATTAAATTGACCCCTGTATCCTTTGATTTTTCTGTGATCGTTCCTCGATGGAAAATGTTTGAACACTCCGATGCAGAGAATGTTTGACGAGCGTTTTTGTAGTTGCTCCTTAAAACCAACAAAGCACTCTTGTCATATACAGTAGACGATCATTCACTAGTGTCAACATTGTTTCCGGTGTAATATCTGTATGACGGTTCATACTGAATTACTTTATTTATGACTACAGTAGAGTTTTGGTGAGGTAAAAAATAAATCAAGAAAATAAAAATTAAGGGAGAAGTCTGCACCCCTCCATCCTTTAGAGTTTTTAAAAAAAAGTGTGGCCCCTAGAACACTTGTGTTGAAAAGTTTATTCATTGGTGTCAACTGTGATTTTGTTGTCCTCTCGACAGGCATGGCTCTATTCTTAAAAAATGTTGCATTCCATGGCATACTGCTGGATGCTCTCTTTGAAGATGGAAACCGTGAATGGGAGGAAGTGTCTGAGCTACTGAAAGATGGCATTGTAGGAGGTGTTGTCCAGCCTCTAAAGACGAATGTGTTCGAAAGAGACCAAGTAGAAGAGGCTTTCAGATACATGGCTCAGGGCAAGCATATTGGCAAGGTCCTCCTGCAGGTCAGTCATCATTTTGACTCCCATTTTATAATTTCTTCACATATGTTATACCCCCAAATACAGGAGATCTCTTCTATTTGTGTGGGTTAAGTCTCTTTAATTGCCATTGTATACTTGTAACAAAGGATGCTAAAAAGCACAATGTAGGTTTAAGCCTTCATATGCCACACATACTTATTAAAGGCATTGTAAAATACTAAAATGTAGAGTTGGTACCCACCACTAATGAATGATAATGAAAGATGAGCGACAAAACAAATAATAGAAATCACGGACTAGCCTTTAGCCTGGTCCTTAGGCTAGCACTACAGCCGTGCTTCAGTCTGTAGTGATGCGGCATCCATTTTCCTCTAAAGCAGTTAACGGTGGTACAAGGTTCCACAAGCTGCTGAGCTGAGGCGTGTCGACATAATCCACACTGCTTGCCTGTTGTACTTTCAGCAACGATTTGCAATAATATTTGAACTTCTGTTCACCTCACTGCAGATTTTGAGGCGTGGTTGTAAGAAAGTTGACTATCAAAGGCTAGCTAATGATACCGAAGTCACAAGGTGTATAGCCGTCATGGATTGGCATCACATTATTACTAGAGATGTCCGATAATATCGGTCTGCCGATATTATCGGCCGATAAATGCGTTAAAATGTAATATCGGAAATTATCGGTATCGTTTTTTTTTATTATCAGTATCGTTTTTTTTGTTTGTTTTTTTTATTAAACACAAGATACACTTACATTAGTTTATTTACGGTATCTTATTTTATTTGATTCATTTTTTTAAAAAGTACCTTATCTTCACCATACCTGGTTGTCCAAATTAGGCATAATAATGTGTTAATTCCACGACTGTACATATCGGTTGATATCGGTATCGGTTGATATCGGTATCGGTTGATATCGGTATCGGTAATTAAAGAGTTGGACAATATCGGCATATCGGATATCGGCAAAAAGCCATTATCGGACATCCCTAATTATTACATCACACCACATGTAATGACATCACATCATCACATCATACTACATGTATGACATAATGATGTTATGTCAATTCAAGATGGCTGTCCATTTTATGATTCATTATTTATTATGATGTACAGTAGTACTTAAATTTACGCGCTCAATTGGTTCTGCGACCAAGCTCGTAATAAACACTTGTATTTCAAATTAACATGACCCATAGTAATTAATTTAAATACATTTAATCTGTGCTTGGCTCTCCCAAAACATCACCATTTTTTAACATGTAACATGCCATTTAAATAGAGAAAATTAACTTTTAGATAAGATGTATTGTTTTGAAAAACAATACAATAGAATGTACTGCAACAGCTAATGCTAGCGAGGAAAAGCAAATTCTAGAGGCAGATCTTACAGGGTTCATTCTGACAAGCACTATGCAATTTAGCGATGGGGAGGCCCATAACTCAAATTTATGCCCGCAATTTAAAGCGTAATGTATAATGTGTAATAATGTATCTTCGTGAATATAAAGGTATCCGTCCTGATTCACAAAATACACCTGGTAATTAGGGATATGAATCTTACTACAACTCACGATCCGATTCAATTTTGACTATTGTATTCAGAATTGATTTTCGATTTAACATGATTTTCGAATTGATTTTCGATTTAACATGATTTTCGATTCAAACAGACTCTAGCTATATATAATTTGGTACAAAAATTATAATAAAACAGGTTACAGGTTACTAAAGCTCCTCTTGGCTGCTGATGTATGTGCAGTGAGTAAGCACAGATGGCCTAAAATATATATATTTTTAATTGATTCTTAATAAAAATACAAAAAAATTCTGATAATGATGAATCTATTTAAAATCGGTGTAAATAGGAATTGGATGTGAATCAATATTTTTTTGCAACACCCCTACTGGCAATATCAAGCAAAATCTTGGGGGAAAAAGTACTAAAGAACTGACTAACACAAATAATGTTGTAAAATAAAGAAACTATTGTATGCTCATGTATTGTACGTACTGTATGGATGTATCATTTGACCAGTTAGTCTCTTCACACAGGTGTGCCGTGAGGACACAAGTGCATCACTCCAGTCTGCTTCCCCTTTAATGCTTCCAGCACTCTGTCGTACCTACTGCCTGCCCTCCCACTCGTATATCATCACTGGGGGACTTGGGGGCTTCGGCCTTGAGCTTGCTCAGTGGCTGACGGAAAAAGGAGCCCGAAAACTGGTGCTTACTTCCAGATCTGGAATTAGGAATGGTATGGCATAATACTTCAACTTAAACTTACTTAAAACCTGCACAGCTACAAAAAGTGAACATCTAAAACGGATCAATGATTTAAACTCAACGACGAAGTTATCTTTGAATACTAACTTGCCGATCAAGGCAAAGTTTTTTACTTTTTTTAACCCTTTGAATGACTGCTGTGTTGTCTGTTGTAATCAATATCAATCAATTATATATCAATGTACAACTAGAAGAATGTCAGCTAAATGTTGAACGTGACTTATTTAGACAATTCAAACTACAAGCACCTAAAGGAGCAAATACGGAAACAAGCAAGCAGTCAGAGACTACTGATGTGTGTGATACCACAGCTTTTTTCCTCGCCGATACCAAGTAAAATTCAGGCTGGTATCGGCGATACCAATACTTGGTGCAAATATACCTAATGTGTCTGGTGATATTATTAAAAAAGTAGTTTATTTCAAGTGTTGCTGCTCTTGGGGAATCATCTTCAACCAATATAAAGTCACAGAGCATAACAAATGGATGGCCTTATTCTGCACTGAATGCATTATCTCATTTATATTCAACTCTGGATGTAGTCTCTCCAGATAACCTACAATAAAATTAAACATAAACTTTTTTTTATAATAATAAGTGACTTATCTTAATTGTCAGTAATTTTCTTATATAAACAAATGACAAACTGAATGATTGAGCACAGCAGTGTGCCGCTGCGCTTGGGCATAACATACTTACCTAGGCGGAGGAAAAAGTAGTTCCTACTAATAGTGTTTCATTTAGACGAGATCGCAATGATTTAGTTACTTTACAGTGTGTTCCTGGTAATGCTATACATTATCTCAAATAACTAATCGGTGGTATCGACATTTCAGTATTGATCAGCACATTACTATCCGAGACCAGCATATGTCAAGAATAATTTCATAAAACAAAACACCAATGCATCAAACTATCCCAAAAACAGCCCTTTTGAATGTACAGGTATCCTTCCTCCCATGCTAAAATTCACTGAACAAGCAGCTTCATCTACTTGATCCAGTAGCTAATATATGTACATTAAAACCTTGATATCAGATACTTAATCTTAGATTTCCACTTCTTGTAGTGTAGCGAAAAGGAATGGACAATTAGACAGCACTGTTCTCCTAGTGATGCTGTACTCCTCTATTTTAACTTTTACTAGGTTACCAGGCAAAGCGTGTGCGTGAGTGGCGGAGTCAGAATGTGGACGTTTTGGTGTCCACGAGTGACGTCAGCACGCCGGAGGGAGCGGAGAAGCTCATCACCGAGGCCTGCAAGCTGGGCACAGTGGGCGGGGTCTTCCACCTTGCCATGGTAAGTCACTTTTTGTGCAATAGGGATTTGCTTAGGAGTTCTTTGGCCTACGTACAAGTTCCATTCCTACAAGGGCAATGAAAGTCGAGTTTTAGTTGGAACTAATGTCTAAATTAGACCACAGAACACACAAAGGACTTGTAGAATACAATAGCAAAGAGATTGAAATGTAATGAAACAGTAGAAAACGCCTGTTTGAAAGGGGGAAGTATCAATAATGAGACCACTATGCTGCTTAGTTATCACTGTCAACTTCATATGAGCACATGTTCATCTTTACCTTTGATGATGGTTGCAGTGTTTGCTTAGACAGCAAGTGTTGGTGAGCATTTTTCCACTTTCAGAGCATTGTATTGCCATCAGATCTTGTCTGTCTCATGCTTGGAAGACATAAAAAAAGGAAAAAAGTTAACTAAAAGGAATGAATGTGACCAAATCTTTCCTCAATGTAGAAATGCGCGATGACGTGTTCCTCCGCCTACTTATTCTCTTTCTTTTTGTACAGCATCAATAGTATATGGTGGTGCGCATATAACAGTCTTGTGAAATATTCCATGTTTAAAATATAATTTCCATTTATTTGAAGATTTGGAATTTGAAATGCATTGGCTTTAGAATGTTGAATTGGAATTGGAATTACTGGAAGTGGATTCCAAATAATCACAATTTAGAGAAATTCCTCATAACCAAATATGATTGGTTTAACAAATGTTTTGGCTTAATTACTAAAAATACTTACCGCAAACATTTTCCCACAATTTTATATCATTTTAAATGGTAAATGGATTGTACTTTTATAGCGCTTTTCTGCCTTCAATGTACTCCAAGTGCTTTGACACTTTTTTCCACATTCACCCATTCACACACACATTCACACACTGACGGCGGGAGCTGCCATGCAAGGCCCTAACCACAACCCATCAGGAGCAAGGGTAAAGTGTCTTGCTAAAGGACACAACGGACGTGACTAGAATGGCCGAAGCTGGGATCGAACCAGGAACCTTTAAGTTGTTGGCATGGCCGCTCTATCACCCGTGCCACGCCGTAAAGTAACAATATCCATGACTTTTACAATATTACCTACAAAAATGGCAAACATGCTAGCAGTTAGCTTTAACTTAATTGTTCCAAAAGTGGTGTGAATGCTTAAGGTTTCAAACTCAAGGCCCAGGGGCCACATCTGGCCCGCCACATTATTTTATGCAGTCCCCGAAAGCTTTGAAAAGCTTTGCCATGTGGTTCGATAAAACTTTTCATCTTTCTTGATAAATGTATTTCAATGTTTACTAAACACACGCAATGCATGCAAATGCAGTTCTAAACTTCATATTATTTAAAACAACAATCAATTCCAAGATCAATTCCAGGGCAAAATTGCCCCCAGTGATACAGGGAAACATTTGATTGGTTAGATAGTTGCGCTGCATTTGAGTGCTGCTGAGACAAATTTGATTGGCTAAAATGCAGATGACTGGCCAATTGCGGGGATTCGGCAAAGTTGCGAGGCCGTGCATAATTTGGAGGGTTTAGTGCAGGGTTCACCAACCTTTTTGAAACCAAGGGCTACTTCTTGGGTACTGATTAATGCGAAGGGCTACCAGTTAGATACACACTTAAATAAATTGCTAGAAGTAGCCAATTTGCTCAATTTACCTTTAACTCTGTTATTATTAATAATGAATGATATTTATCTTTGTGGAAACACTGATCATCTTAATGATTTCTCACAATAAATATATATAGAAACAGATTAATATCAATATGCAACACTTTATTTTTATATTTTCTCTAAGTGCACATTTTTTAAATTGAACATTTTCAAATGATCACTTCTAAGACAGTCTTGTGAAATCACAATATCCCATTTTAACTAGCTAGCCACTAGCATTTTTTAACAAATCATGAATTACTTTGCACCATGTTTGTACAAATAATAACTCATGTAAAATACAAAAGTAAACTCTCAAATTTTTAAATCATGTCACACTTTGAACTGGACACCAAATCTGTTATCTGTTTCTTTGTCAGTTAGTGGGAAGCCTGGCATTGCATGCTGTTAACTAGTGTGTATTTTCACAGCAATCTGGCCTTAAGCTTAATTATGATAAATGTAGAATGTTAAGGATCGGAAATCTAAAGGGAACGTCCTTTCGAATGGAATGCAAAGTGCCTGTTTTGTGGACAGATGGACCAGTTAACATACTTGGTGTTGTTGTCCCAGAAAATCTGGAAGATCTAGGCTCAGTAAATTATGATAATCGACTAAGAAAGCTGGACAAAATTATGCAGTTATGGAAAGGGAAATCCCTAACCTTGTATGGTAAAATGTCTATTGCCAACTCGTTAATTATTCCTCAATTTATTTATTAGTTTTTGTCATTACCAGCTCCATCACAAAACTTTTTTAAGATTTATGAGCGGAGGGTCTTCGATTTTGTCTGGAACGGCAAACCAGAAAAGATTAAAAGAAAGGTTTTGTACAAAGAGTATGAATATGGGGGCCTGAAACTTCTCAACCTTGAAGCTATGTGTCTGTCTTTAAAAGCATCAATTGTTCCAAAGATTTTATTTAAACATTGAGTGGTACACAAATGTCCTGTTGGACAAAAAACATGTACTGTATCAAAAGAAATTGTATCCTTTTTTACAAGTGATCCCCTCCCAGAGAGTCTGCTGGGAAACATGGCGGGGTTCATAAAGGAAACAATCCACTCATAGTGGTGTTTTCAATTTTATGTGCCAGAAAAAAGAGACGATATTTTGCAGCAGTTAATATGGATGAACTCTAATATTGTAATAGATGGAAAGCCTTTCTTTTGGAAAAATATGTTTGAAAGAGGAATCATTTTTGTCAATGATATTATCAATGAGAATGGTAAAATTATGAAGTATGATGAATTTAGAGCTATGTATGGTGATGCTTGCTCAAGCTTTTCATTTTATCAACTAACTGGAGTAATTGGGAAAAGATGGAAACAAATAATTAATTATGGACCTACTAAATTATTAGTTTTTAAACCTCTAATAAGAAATTCTAGTTGGCAAACTGGAACTAAAATAAATAGAAAAATATATAATTTTTATTTAATAAAGAAATCTTTGAAGGCTGCCTCATACAACACAAATGGAAAATGGGAGGACTTTTTTGACTGCCCGTTGCCGTGGGATGCCATATTCAAACTAATCTATAAAACCACTATCGATGTGCAAAATCGTTATTTTCAAATTAAAATTATTTATAACTTCTTACCCACAGGGAAAATGTTAAAATTATGGAATATGACAGAGTCAGATGATTGCCGATTTTGTTGTCAGGAGCCTGAATCCACCCTGCATTTGTTTTGGTATTGTCATATTGTGTCTTTGTTTTGGGTGGAAGTTGA
The DNA here is from genome assembly GCF_033978785.1 of Entelurus aequoreus. Lineage (NCBI taxonomy): Eukaryota > Metazoa > Chordata > Actinopteri > Syngnathiformes > Syngnathidae > Entelurus > Entelurus aequoreus. Next base: position 38,501,929 of record NC_084738.1, read on the forward strand.
AAAAATGTGTTTAAGGATTGGTTTGTTTATGAAGCTTAATGTGGTTTCTGTTATTTTAGGAGAGTTCATTGACAATCATGATTTAGTCAATTTAATTATAGTACTCAGTAAAAGGTTTATTTTTAAGGCCAAAAA
>NC_084738.1:38507063-38539563 GCF_033978785.1 Entelurus aequoreus
AACAGCGGCAGCTTTGCACAGAGTGTGGTGTGGGTCTCCTCTAGGGGTGTGGGAAAAAAATCGATTCGAATTCGAATCGCGATTCTCATGTTGTGCGATTCAGAATCGATTCTCATTTTTAAAAAATCAACCCCCCCCCCCTCCCCCTCCCCTAGAGGGGGGGGGGGGTACCCACATATGCGGTCCTCTCCAAGGTTTCTCATAGTCATTCACCGACGTCCCACTGGGGTGAGTTTTTCCTCGCCCGTATGTGGGCTCTGTACCGAGGATGTCGTTGTGGCTTGTACAGCCCTTTGAGACACTTGTGATTTAGGGCTATATAAATAAACATTGATTGATTGATTTATTTATTTTTTTAATTTTTTAATTTATTTTGTATTAATCAATCCAACAAAATAATACACAGCAATACCATAACAATGCAATCCAATTCCAAAACCAAACCCGACCCAGCAACACTCAGAGAACTGCAATAAACAGAGCAATTGAGAGGAGACACAAACACGACACATAACAAACCAAAAGTAGTGAAACAAAAATGAATATTATCAACAACAGTATCAATATTAGTTACAATTTCAACATAGCAGTGATTAAAAATCCCTCATTGACATTATCATTAGACATTTATAAAAAAATGAACAATAGTGTCACAGTGGTTTACACTTGCATCGCATCTCATAAGCTTGACAACACACTGTCCAATATTTTCACAAAGATAAAATAAGTCATATTTTTGGTTCATTTAATAGTTAAACAAATTTACATTATTGCAATCAGTTGATAAAACATTGTCCTTTACAATTATAAAAAGCTTTTTACAAAAATCTACTACTCTGCTTGCATGTCAGCAGACTGGGGTAGATCCTGCTGAAATCCTATGTATTGAATGAATAGAGAATCGTTTTGAATCGGGAAAAAAAATCGTTTTTGAATCGTGTTGAATTGAAAACAAATCGATTTTGAATCGAATCGTGACCCCAAGAATCGATATTGAATCGAATCGTGGGACACCCAAAGATTCATAGCCCTAGTCTCCTCTCTCCTCTGCCGAGAATGGAATGGACTTCATTGTCATTGCACTTAAAAGTACAACAAAATGTGTTTTCAGTACAAGTTGTTTAAGAGCAGACATTCCGTAGACAGGGCACCGCTTGTATGTTGAGGACATTAGAGTGTTACGTACTTTCATGTCACCAAACATCCAAAAATAATTGCTAGATTTGTTTAAGAAAGTAAGTCACTGAGAGAAGTTGGAAAGATTTTAGATTTAGCGAGAAAGTCGCCAAGATGACAACACTGAGCTGAGGTGTGTGTGAATAATAAAGACATTACTTCTGATTGGTTTATATTTCATGGTATTCTCGTATTACGTCATCACAGAAGTCTCGCAGGATTAGAGTAGCCATATGTTGTATCAGATCCACAACCAACCGATCCATAACTTTCCAACTGGGTATCAACCGATCCATACTATATATAGATCAGTCCAGAGGCTTGCCAAACGATGCATTCATATTTTTAAAGTTAAAATTGGTTATCCGTTTGTACCGATTAATTTTTACACCCCTAATATGGGTGTGTGTGTGTATATGTAAAGTTTGGACACACCTTCTCATTTCAATGTGTTTTCTTTATTTTCATGACTATTTACATTGTCACTGAAGGCATCAAAACTATGACACCTGTGAAGTGAAAACCATTTCAGGTGACTACCTCTTGAAGCTCATCGAGAGAATGCCACGAGTGTGCAAAACAGTAATCGGAGCAAAGGGTGGCTATTTTGAAGAAACTAGAATATTAGACATGTTTTCAGTTATTTCAGTATATTCACCTTTTTTTGTTAAGTACCTAACTCCACATGTGTTCATTCATAGTTTTGATGCCTTCAGTGACAATCTACAATGTAAATAGTCATGAAAATAACGAAAACCCATTGAATGTATATATAAATGTAATGTATGTATATATATGTACTGTATGTATATGTGTGGTGTGTGTATATATATATATATATATATATACACACACACGCATATATATATTTATATATACAGTATACACATATATACACACATATATATATATGTGCGTGTATATATATATATACACACACACACGCATATATATATATATATATATATATACACACATATATATATTTATAAATATATATGTGTGTGTGTGTATATATATGTATGTATTTGTGTGTATATATATATATGTGTGTGTATGTTCAGTGTGTATATATAATATATATATATATATATATTTGTATATATATTTGTATATATATATATATATATATATATATATATATATATATATATATATACATACACACACATACAGTCAAACCTGTTTTTGACTAGCTTTTTTGCAGTATGTATTTAAAAACGACAAAGCGCACCTTTTGTTTAGAGGATCTTGGCATATCGCTTGTATTTTAATTTATGACTAGCAACTGATGTCGGTAAAGTAAAACTCTTAAGGTATGGCAGATCCTTGAATTGAAATGTTAACCTCCTGACAAAATGGACCAAACCAAATGTCCGCTGCAGAGGACGTTGGTTCTCAAACTGAAAATAATAGTGAAAGAAGTCCAGCCCCCCACTTTTTAGCTTTATGGAAAGGTGGCCCCCCAGAACAATTTAGTTAAATAACCCTATCTTGCTCATTTTGACAATCTGCCATATGTATTTGTTGCTGTATTGGTATAATTAAAAAAGTATTCATAATGTTCCTCCCTTCCTTTTCCAGCTGCTCCTTTGGACAGCATCCAGTCCCTGGCGGCGTACTACGTGGACTGCATCAGACAAGTTCAGCCAGACGGGCTGTATCAAATTGCTGGCTACTCGTTTGGTGCCTGTGTGGCGTTTGAAATGTGCTCTCAGCTGCAGAACCAGAAACGGCCTGTGGAGCATCTTTTTCTGTTTGATGGATCACACTCTTATGTGGCAGCCTACACACAGGTTAGTGATGCAAGTAGACTGTGAAATCCACATTATGTTCAAGATTAACATCAAACAAACTAAGAACATTCACTGATTCGAAATACTTGTCAGATTCACTCTGGAAAACAATTCAATCCAACCGCAGTTTTTTGTGCCTGTGAGGTTCGGTGGCTGGGAGGTTGGTTTTGAATGCAAATGCGCAGCCAAAAAACGACTTCTATTGCATTGGCAAAGTTCGTAAGCACTGGTGGACAAAGTGGGGGTGGGAATGTAAAACTAAATCACTTTGGGAAGGCAGGAAAACACAGCGCATAACATTCTCAACCATACCTACCAGAAAGGGGTTGGAGGAATAGGTAACGAGACGTGACTATCATAAAACGCTGTACAGAAAGCAGCCACTATCTGTAACTGTACGTAAGGAATCATGCAGAGAAATACAGATGGAACCAAAATACACACAGGAGCGACAAGGAATCGTGAATGAGCAGTGAACTATCCGGCGTCTTCCTGCTGCAGCTGATGTTCAAGCGTGGCTTGTTGTTACATCTGGGGAAGAGACAGACAGGCAATCACAAGAATAAAAGCATAAGGCTGTCAATTTCTGTGTGGAAATGTAGCGTTTATATTGCTGAAGATGGAACAAAGTCATAAAACTTGTAGAGTCATGTGCTATCTATACAATTCAGTTCAACTTAAAGACCAACTTTTGCTCAAAACCTGAGTTTGGAACACGAACTGTCACCTATTCCATGTTGGTTATAATAAGTCAATCCCCTATTAAAGATGGGGTACCTAAGTTATATTTTGCAACTGGAAAAAAAATAATATTAGCATCATACAGTATATTGTAACAGTAATTATTTCTAAAAAAATATATAGATATATATTTACGTCTGCGTGCTGTCCGTGCCTTAGAATTAAGTGTTTTAGTAAATAAAATCCTGGAAGACAAATTCATTTGTCTTTTTTCAGCGATCAACCCCTCCAGATCCAATCACAGGATTTAGAGCGCGGGTGTCAAACTCATTTCAGCTCAGGGGCCACATAGAGGAAAATCTTTTCCCAAGTGGGGCAGACTAATCAGATCATGGCACAATAACTTAAGAATAAAGACAACGTCAGATTGTTTTCTTTGTTTAAAAATATCCCAAGCACATTCTGAAATTGGACAAATCATAATGGGTTTTTTTTACGTTTACATGTTGCGGTTGAAAGTATTCTATTTTCATTTGTCGTTATTCATACTTTCTGAATAAATTATGTGATAAATGTTTATCATAATGATTGCTGGATTTGAGTTGTAAAATTCTCCCATTAGTGTTCATTTTTATTCCATCAAAAGACGAAATGAATAATACAATCCAAATCAAATAACAGGATGTTTTTATTCTTATTTACACATTTTCCTGAACTGATCTACAACAAAACTATTATTTACAAAAACTGGCTGGAGGCTTCAAGGTGACATATATTGTGACTTGCTGCCCGGTGAACTATGCCTGGGCAGGGCGAAGCCAGAGGAAACTCTGGTGGAGGCCCGCAGCGGTGCTGACGTGCAAATCGGTCGTACGACCTGGGTATAGGGGCGAAAGAGGCCGCTCGCCTTTCGGAACCGGCATCCGCTTCCGAGCGGGGGGTTTCGGGCACCCAAATCGCCTCCCTCCCACGGAGGGAGGAGGGGGGTTTAATGTCTCCCGAGAGTTTGGACTCGTTTCATTAATCACACATGAAGTAAGAAGAGGATCCATATTATTTCAGCATATTTGTGCGCCAAGAAAATGTGTCCCCACGGTCATAAGTACAACACGAAATATACGGATTATCAAAAGCATTTTTGGGGGTGTAGAAATGTCACAGGTTACATTACCAACAACATCTTTGACAATCAAGACATGAACGTAACAGTCCACATGTTGTATACTATAACTAATAAGCTGCGTAAGTACGTAGTGTCCAAACATTGACAACAAAGAATTGCTGTTGCGACATCCAGTAAGACACATTTAAAACAGCAGTTTCTTTCATTCAAAAATTTCAGGTCATTTTTATACTTAGCAAACTCATCTGGCGGACCGGATAAAACCTGCTCAGGCCCGTGGGCCGTACGTTTGACACCTCTGAGTTAGCGAAAGGAGGGGTGAGCAGAGCCCACGAAGGAGCCTCCTCATTGGCTGATGTGATATATAGTGTAGTGTGCCACGGTGCAAACTTGTTTCAGTAAAACATGGCTGCCGAACATTCACCTGGAAAGTTGACAATACCTTCGCTTGCTGTTACAGCATATACTGCTAAAAACCCAAAAAGAGGTAATCAGAGGAAGAAAAGAAAGAGGCTGTACGTCTGAAAAAAACAAAAAGAGCCAAAACTCAAATAAATATTGGTCCGGCGTATTCAAGATGGAGGGCATTGCGGGCCAGTCTTGGACTAACTTTGGACACGCAATTTTGTGTGGGAGGGACTATCAGCGTGGTGCACAGAGTGGGGGGTGAGATTTACATTTGGAATTCTGCCTGGTGACACAAGATTCAAGTACCCCAGGTTTAACTCTGTGTTCTCTGTTTAATGTCAAAATAACCGAGGATTTTGCTTTGCAGAGCTACAGAGCCAAGCTGACACCTAACAAAGAGTCTGAGGCTGAAACTGAAGCCTTGTGCGCCTTCATCCAGCAGTTCACTGGCACTGAGTACAACAAGGTAAACTTCTGAAACGTGAGCGGAGGTCACAACATTTTATGCGAGGTTTTCAGTTTCAAGGGTGAAACGTTTTTATATAGAATTATAACAACACGGCTTGAGAATAATTGAGAATAAGAACCTGCACTTATTTGTAAGACTCTTAAGAGACAATGGATGCCACACTTTATCAACATTTCCTTGTTCAGCCATGATTAAATAACATATCCTGTCATCTTATTGCGAGTATTGTGTAAATTGACATGTTGTGCTTCAGATGTGTAAATGAATTGGGACAAAATAAACATTCTGTCTCTCGTCGTTGGAGCCAAGTACAGTTTATCCTGCTTACAGTACATCTGGAAAGTATTCACAGCGCTTCACTTTTTCCACATTTTGTTATGTTACAGCCTTACTCTAAAATTGAATACATTCATTTTTGCCCTCAAATGTCTATGAACAATTCCCCAATATTGATAATGTTCACAAATGTGTTTTTTTTTTTTGCAAATGTATTTAAAAAAAGAAAATCACATGTACTTAAGTTTTCACAGCCTTTGCTCAATACTTTGTTGATGCACCTTTGGCAGAAATTACAGCCTCAAGTCTTTATGAATACGATGCCACAAGCTTGGCACACCTATCTTTGGGCAGTTTGGCCCATTCTTCTTTGCAGCACCTCTCAAACTCCATCAGGTTGGATGGGAAGTGTTGGTTTTCATCCAGGGTGTCTCTGTTCATTGCTGCATTCATCTTAGTCTAGTCAGGGGGATGAACAAGAACCAATGGTCACTCTGTCAGGGCTACAGCATTCCTCTGTGGAGAGAGGCGAACCTTCCAAAGGACAACCATCTCTGCAGCAATCCACCAATCAGGCCTGGATGATATAGTGGCCAGACGGAAACCATTTCTTAGTAAAAAGTTTGCCAAAATGCACCTGAAAGACTCTCTGACCATGCCAAAACAAAATTCTCTGGTCTGATGAGACCAAAGTGTTTGGCGTGAATGCCAGACATCATGTTTGGAGGAAACCAGGCACCGCTCATCACCAGGCCAATACCATCCCTACAGTGAAGCATGGTGGTGGCAGCATCATGCTGTGGGGATGCTTTTCAGCGGCAGGAACTGGGCACTAGTCAGGAGGATAGAGAGAAATATGAATGCAGCAAAGTACAGAGACATCCTGGATGAAAACGAACACTTCCCATTCAACCTGAAGGAGCTTGAGAGGTGCTACAAAGAGAACTGGGCCAAACTGCTCAAAGATAGATGTGCCAAGCTTGTGGCATCGTATTCAAAAAGACTTGAGGCTGTAATTGCTGCCAAAGGTGCACCAACAAAGTATTGAGTAAAGGCTGTGAATACTTAAAGAAATTTATATTTTTTTAAAAAGTTTTCACATTGTCATTATGTGGATTTTGTGTGTAGAATTTAGAGGACAAAAATGAATTTATTTTATTTTCAAATAAGGCTGTAATGTGGTGGAGAAAGTGCTGTGAATGCTTTCCTGATGCACTGTATGTCGACAACTCCTTTATGTCGACCAACTGGAGGGTGGCGGCGCGACGTGACGTAAATGGTACAGCGGCCGTGCCAACAACTTGAGGGTTCCAGGTTCAATTCCAGCTTCCTCCATCTTAGTCACGTCCGTTATGTCCTTAGGCAACACACTTTGAATTCATAACGCTCATCTCTGTGATAATTGAGCTGTTATGCCCATCCCTTGCCAATGTAATGTACAACAATAAGTGTCTGTGGTTAATTCATAAAAGCTAACCACAAAGTACAAATCTGAGCTTTGCTTTGATTTTATTGCTAATAACGAGTAATCACTAGTGCATTGTTACAGCACGTTTCCCCTCATGTATTTATTATGATAATGCTATCTGCCGTAATGTATATGGCTCATTCACACACACACACGGTCAATTTATAAATCAGAATCATATTTATTGGTCAAGTATGTTTAACACACAAGAAATTTGACTTGGTAGAATGTGCTCTCGTTCAGGATATATTTTGGACACCAGTCTCTCCTCACTCATTTGTACACTGACTTATACATTTATTTAAACACTGACCGCATAGCGCTTAAGTTAAAAGAGCTTGTAAATTGCATGGTTAATCCAAGTGTATTCGTGATTAATCACACAAGTTAACTCATTTGAAAAAACTAAGCAAAGACAAAAATATTTCAGTCGATACGTAACCAACTTTCCAATATGCGCTTACCCATCAGCTCCTGGAGACTCTTCTGCCACTGCTGGACTTGGAGGCCCGTGTCAACGCAGCCGTGGACCTCATCACGTCCACCCATAAGGACATCAGTAGAGACTTGCTGCACTTTGCAGCCACAACATTTTACTACAAGTTGAAGGCAGCAGACACTTACATCCCAGCGACCAAATACAACGGCAACGTGATGCTACTGCGCGCCAAAACCAGCAGTGAATACGGACAAAGCCTGGGAGCCGACTACAAGCTCAGCGAGGTAACGGCCATTAATATCACATTGCATGGGAAAATAAGTATTTTAATCCCTGTGAATTTTGTAAATTTACTCCACTTTACAGTCCATCTTTTTTTGATAATGTAATAATATAATTTTGTTACATTTTTCACGAATCTAAAAGGGGAACTGCACTTTTTTTTTTAATTTACCTATCGTTCACAATCATTATGTAAGACATGAAGACATACTTTATTTTTTATGCATACTAACTTGTAAATCAACGTAAATAAAAGTCCGCTTACAATGGAGTCAATGGGAGGTCCTCTATTTCCCCCATAAAAAACATCAAAAAGTGCCAACAGTACTCCATTTACATTTTATGACTTGAATATTGACCAAGTATCAGTGATATTGTTATTATATCTCATCTGATAGTAGAAGGATGAGGGACATATTTCAAACAAGTTGGTCAATTTTGGCATACAATTCAGACATAAATGGCGAGAAAGACACAAAAAGACGCTTGGTTCCACCCCCATTTTTTTTCTTGCAAGGATTTCGATTAATTCTTCATCTAAATGGGAATATATGAACATCTGCATCCTAATGACAGCAGTCATTTTATAGTAAATTATATTTTATTATGTTTGTTGTCTCCCATGAAATCTGCAGTTAGTAATAATCAGTAATGTTGTTGAAGGATAAAGCAAATGACATGATGCATTTGTGAAATTAATGCACCGCGTATGCTTGAAATGATCAAAATACGTAAATAATACATCTTACTATGAATGTGCTACATTACATATATACTTACATCAGGTATACAGTATCAGGGGTCCCCAACCCGTCGATCTATTGGACCCTGCCGGTCGATTGCGAAAATATTAGGACAAAAAAGTATTAATATGACATCAGTGACACCCCTAATGACCCACACACTCGCCAACAGGCACACATTTTAACCCCAGAACATATATATCTATATATATACACATATGTGTGTGTATATATATATATATATATATATATATATATATATATATATATATATATATATACACATATATATATATATATATATATATATATATATATATATATATATATATATATATATATATATATATATATATATATATATACATATATATACACACACATATATGTGTGTATATATATACACACATATATATGTGTGTATATATATATATATACACACACATATATGTGTGTATATATATACACACATATATATGTGTGTATATATATATATATACACACACATATATGTGTGTATATATATACACACATATATATGTGTGTATATATATATACATATATATATATATATATATACACACACATATATGTGTGTGTGTGTATATATATATATATATATATACACATGTATGTGTATATACATATGTGTATATATATATATATACATATATATGTGTATATATGTATTTATATACTGTATATATATACATATGTGTATTTATATATATATATATGTGTGTGTATATGTGTATGTATAGATGTATTTATATATACATATATGTGTATGTGTATGTGTGTATATATATATATAATACATATATATATATATACATACATATACAGCATAGTTTACGCAGGGATAGATATTGCTTTGGTTTTTGTCTTAGACCAGGGATCTTGGGCTCGAAAAGGTTGGTGACCACTGATGTATACTAAGCCTTAATTGAGGTGTTTGTATGTTTTTTAGGAGGTGTTTGGATGTTTTTAAGGGCATTAATAGAGGGATTCCCACAGGCTCCATTTGAAGCGAACTTTTGATCGCTTTTACTTATGTGTTCTTGTTGTGACGATTGGCTTTTGCTGGAGTAGGACTCCAACACAGAGAAGAAATAATAAAAATAATAACTCAAAAAGGAGTGAATAAAAACAACTAATGATGCACACAAAATGTGTGGAGAAAAATAAATTGCACACAAAAGGTATGGAGAGGAAACAGTTAACACTACACAGCAGCGCCGGGTCAGAGCCACAGGAACAAGAAGCGTGAGTGGAGCCAAAGAGAGGAGATAAACATGACTGGAAGGTTGAACCATTAAAAATGTACTTGTGACTGGACTGGAGAGCTCAAGTAGTCAGGAGGAATTGGGTATCAGGTGTGCATGAAGGTGGCTCTGCCCTGTGACCTGAAAACTAGGCACTGCAACACAAAGCAGAACATGCCAGATCATGACACCTGTCTTACATAATGATTGTGAATGATAGGCAAAATTCCAAAAAAAAGTGCAGGAAGTGTGCGTGTCTGTGTGTGCGTGCGTGCGCGCCAATGCGAATTTTATGGTGGTTTTGTTGTAACAGAGAGAGACTTACTTAGACTTAGTTCCTCCCATTCCTGTTGGAACATTGGGCGACGAGTCCCCTCCATTTGTTCCGGTCACTGGCGACCCTTCTTGCTCCATGCCAGCTGACTCCCATCTCTCTCAGGTCTTCCTTGGCTGTTTGTCTCCACGTCTTCTTTGGCCGTCCTCTCTTCCTCTTTCCCCCTTCTGGCACCCAGTCCATTGCCACACTTGCCGGTCTCTCTTTTGGCAGTCGGAGTACGTGTCCAGTCATTCTCCTTCTCATATCAGAGACTATATTAGGCAATGGTGCTACCCCTGCCCTTCTCATCACCTCTTCATTGCTGATGTGGTCTCTCCATGAGATCCTCAAGATGTATCTGAGGCACCGTCGGTGGAAGACATCCAGCTTGTTTGTAATGGTTGATGTCTTCATCCATGTCTCACAGGCATAGGTCACTGTAGGGATGACCACTGACAGAGAGAGACACAATGTAAAACCAAAAAAATCTGAAAAAATAGAATCATTTGTATTTGATTTAGTGAAATTGGTATTTGGAGTATTTGATATCAATGCAAAAAGTGACTTAGTACTTTTGCTTACTACTTGTTTTTATTCTATTTATAAATTATTTGCACTAATAGTCTTTCTCGCCAAGCTTCTTGATAATCTTGCAGTCCAATCCAGTCTTGTGCAGGTCTACAATATTATCCCTGATGACCTTTGACAGATCTATTTTTCTAAAAGGGACAAATATTTGTACACATAACCAATCAGAATGGGTGTCAAATACTTCCAGTATTTCCCTTAATCGCGTTTGAGTATATTTATATTCAAAATCTTTGGGGGTTTTTGACATTCTGAATTACTTATTTTATTCACATAAATATAAAAAAAAGTATTATAATGACTTGCGTTTTTTTCCTAGGTGTGCGACAGCAAAGTGTCAGTCCACGTCATTGAGGGTGACCATCACACGTTTTTGAAAGGAGAGGGCTTGGAATCCATCGTCAGCATCGTTCACAGCTCACTGGCTGAGCCCAGAGTCACAGCAAGGGAGGGTTAATACATACTGGTACTCACACCCCCACACCCCTGTGTCCCACTTCGGAAACATTCCCAAAAACCAATCTGTATTTAGAAAGTGTTTCTTTTGCTTCACTTAATTGCGGAAAGAGTCTTGCACACTCTGTTTATGTTTACAATTTGTGCCATTTTGCCCGTTTGTTTAAATGTACCTCCTTAGCTATTTTTGTTAAACACATTGGCGCTCCTCCTCTGCAGTATATCAACTCTTTTTAATTGTACTCGTTTAGATCAATTGTGGGCTGCCAACACAGACATATGAACTAAGACTACATTTGTTTAAGTTTGCGGTAAAATTGCGAAGTTAAAATAAGTTCTATAACGAACCATTAACAATGTAATGCAGGGGTGGTGAAAGTGTGACTTTTTTTATAGGTCCATTGCACATTCTAAAAATAAAAATGAACAATATCCACATCAGAACTAAACGAAGGATTAGAGCCTCACCCAAAAGAGAAAAAAATTACTTAAATTGGATTGGTTTCAGTGTTTTATATACAAAAGGGGAACATCAAAGTCACCCACAATTCCTTCAATTTTTCACTTTTTGGTGGAAAACGTTGAAACACCTGATGTAATGCAGGTAGATAATTCACAATTCATATATTGACGCACATTTTTCTTATTTACCGTTTGTATGCGTTTCCCATGACAATACAGGGTATTATTGAGATAATCACAATGACATGGGCAAAGTAATTCATTATAGTAAATAATTAGTGGGTTGTTGACAGCAGCGCTAAAATGCTGCACGTGCTTTGTCAGTATTTTCCCAAAAGCAGAGTGGGATGCTGTGAAATCATTTCAACAATTTTACATTCAAATGATTTGTTGATATGTGATCTGATGAGTTGTAACGAGGATCATGTTCAACCAGCTTTTCTTTTTTCTACTAAAATTGTCTCCTCAGTGAATTGACGGTTTTTATGTTAATAGTGCGATAATGAAAAACTTCTGTGTCTTAAATGGAATACTTCAATCAGTAAACTCCTTACTGTGTACTTAGTACTTGAGGGTGCACATTTTGACAGTTTAGTGCTGTCGTAGTGCGCACGTTCGTAGTATTCGCCCGCTTCTTCTCTTTTCTCTCCCTTTCAATTGTGAAGTATTCCATTAAAGACACAGCCTTAGTAGGAATGAAAGTTGTCTATGATGCTAACCCCTGTTGTATGCAGACCTTTAATAGCCCCTGTTGAGTTTGAGGGTTTACTGTGAACTGGGATCGCTGCTGTTTCTGTCTTGACTTTTAACCATGTCAGCGCCTGCAGATGACAGTCTGCTCCCCGCATGCAACAGCTGACCTAATCTCTGAGACGCACACGCTTGTCAATGAAGTGTTAGGTGACTGGAGCAGAGCATGTAGTGCATTGAAGACCGTACAATGAATTATTGCAGCTAATAAAAGGCTCTAACTACATATTCTGAGACTGACTTTACTTTACCCAATCAAGTTGGTTCTGTCGATTATTATTAATTTTATTTTATTATTATATTTTTTTTCCCAAGATGGCGCCACTGTAGTGGCTGCTGTTGGCAGGAGCTCTGTGCTCTTGTGTCATCCTTTTGTGTTTCTGATGTTTCCTTCTAGTTTTCATGTGGGTTTTTTTGCCTTTTGGTTGGGGACCCTTTGGCACTTTTCGTGACTTCTGCGGTGCTTTTTTTGTGAACTTGTGGATCTGCCTCCCGGGAGCCTTTTGGCCATGGAGACCAGCTGCTGGTTGTCTGCCACACCAGAGTTCGTTTGGAGAGACTGGAGGAGAGAGACAGGGCTGCGGAGCTGGCGCTGAGCGCCGGGACGGACAAGCTTCACAGTGTCTTGGCTGAATGAGCAGGTATCGGACACCTCGGCCTCCTTGGACGTATCCTCGCTCATCCATGCAGACTGGACACTGGCCAAGAGTTGGTGGGGGGCCGAGGTTGGAGTCGGTTCTCTTGGTTGCTTTGTTGGGTCTGCTCCTGTCTCTGGCTATGCTCCGCCCACCCCAGCAGACGATGGCGTGGAACACCGCAGAGGTCACCACAATGTATATGTTTATTTTTTTTGTTTTACTTTTGTGGCTGTGTGTAGACGTGGCTGGTTGCATCAGCTCTGCTCTTTTAATTTCTTTAATGTCCTTTGTGGTCTTTGATGTTTCCCTCACACACAGTTTGTGCTATGGCTATGAGGTTTTTTTCTTCCTTGGTCTCAGTCTGGACCCCCTCCCCAGGGACCCAAGCTTAGACTGAATTTTTTGTTTTTTTCATCCTCCCCTGTCTCCCTGTAATGTTTGTCTGCTCTTGAATAGGAGTGTGCTGAAAATCTTAATTTCCCCTCTGGGATTATTAAAGTGATTCTGATTCTGATACGTGAATGTCTTGTAAAGTAATTTGCTGTAAAATGTGTCACTGTAAATTCACAGCAAGTTACGGGCTGATAATGGCATTGCTTTCATAGAAACATTTACAGAAATTTACCGTGACTGAATGGTGTGATTTTATGATGAATTGAAAGAAATGCATTTAGGTAATTAAAACACAAAGAGCTTTACAGACTTCAAAACAATGCTTCGATGATCCACTTTTCCCATCATCAATCAACACACACTCGCACAAATGAATGCATGTCTGAGTACAGAGGAGCCAGGTGAAGAAACACCACAGTTCACAATTGTAATTTTATTTTTAGTACACTCTGTATTCTGCCACTTACGTACATACGGTCCCCTTAAGAGACAAAATCGGTTTGAATTTGTGAAATAAATTACCTAATTGGTGTGAAATACAAGGGTGTTGTATTTTTTTACAGTCATCTGTTGTAATGTTGCAGTAAATTTTGATGATACAGTATTTTACTGTGAAAAAAATTGTTAAATCCTGGTATTTTTACAGTGTAGTCACTTTGTTACATAAATAAGCATTTGAAATGTGATATTTCACCAAATGGGCATTGAAGACACCGAGCTATGTTTTAAATCGGATATTTCATAAACGGATGCTGTCTCCCTAGATGCAAGGATGAACCAAATCCTCTGTTGCAAACACACAAAAGAGGATGCTTTCGGCCGCAACTAATCCAAAATAAAGAATGTTAGGAGTCGGTAGTGGAAACCGTCCTTGGCCCTGGAGGTCTGTCTTGTCGAGATCTGCTGGGGGCGTGTTTGGGGTCCAAAGGTGCTGCAGTGGACATTAATCACCCCCATATGGGACCTAGCTGTCCCTTTTGGAGGGATATCAGTTGCTGTCTACAGGTGACGGCTGAACCCCACCCGCCTCCCAGTTTTTCCCCAATACCTTACAAGACCATATCCTGTGACTGTCCAACTTCATTGGACCGTACGTCCACATTGCCTGAGGCCCCTAGTGCCAGCTCCTGATGCTGAGAGTGAGTCTGGGGGACCTTTGTCTGCTGTGCAGAGGGTCTCTCTCTTTTTGTGGTATCAACAGCTGGTGAGTACATCACAAGACACCTCATTGTTGGCGTGGCGCGCTCGTGTGTTAACCCTTTTTTCATCATAGTCCAAAGCTGGGGGGTCCAAACTTTAGACATCATAAAATGGATGGATGGATGGATGGAAGTTTAACAATAAAATTGTTCTCCTTCCAACATGTTTATGCCTAAATTTACTGCTTGGGTCTCAGTGGCCTTGTGGTTAGAGTGTCCGCCCTGAAATCGGTAGGTTGTGAGTTCAAACCACGGCCGAGTCATACCAAAGACTATAAAAATGGGACCCATTACCTCCCTGCTTGGCACTCAGCATCAAGGGTTAAATCACCAAAAAATTATTACCGGGCGTGGCACCGCTGCTGCCCACTGCTCCCCTTACCTCCCAGGGGGTGGAACAAGGGGATGGGTCAAATGCAGAGGACAAATGTCACCACTCCTAGTGTGTGTGTGTGAGACAATCATTGGTACTTTAACTTTAACTTAAATAAAACGCTAATTTATTCCTAAACAGTGCACCCTGCGGCTTATAAAACTGTGCAGCTGATATATGTATTTTTCTTCGCTGAAGGCAATAAAAAGTTTTCAAAATAAATTTAAAAAACAAGCAATGAGAAGGTGTTTTATTGTTTGTGCTATGGTGCCATCTTTTGGACGAGTTTGGCACTGCAGTTGCTGCTGTCCTTTCATTTTAGCAGAAGTGCCTTTTTCCCTGCTTTTCAGTCTTCCATAGCCAACCATAGCGTTACTACTCTTACGGATTCTTCATTTATCACTCCAAGCAACATTTGTAATATTTACAATAAAACTGTTTATACTTACTAAATTGTCCCACGTGTGATGTCTGGAGGAGTGTTTTCATGCATTTTATTTGTACCTGCTATTGTAATAATCAAGTGACCGTTGTTAGCACTAGCTAATATGCTAACACATTTGATGAGTTTGTTAGTATAATTAGCTTACAATAGCATTCTTTTTGTATTGTTTCAGTTTCACAAATCCATCCATCCATCCATTTCCTACCGCTTGTCCCTTTCACGTTCCTCAGTAAATTCACCAAAATGTCACCGTGGAGTTAGAGTCTGTTTAGAGTTAGCTTCCGCAGCTAGTGGGTCCATGACGATGACTTCTGTTTTGTTTGATCAGCCGTTTTACTGCTGTGTTACAGGCACCGTTTGGTAACAATTAAAAAATGTAAATAAACATTTACAAAATCTTTTGTTTTTCCCTGAAATGTAGTGGGTGCGGCTAACAGACAGGTGTGCTCTATAGTTCGTAAAATAGGGTACATTAGACATATATTTAATATCTACTGTATATAAGTACACAAACTTCATAACTGTATATACATATATATATATATGTATATTTATTTACATTTGAGTCACTTGTGATTTAAGGGCTTTTATATATTAGGGGCTATATAAATAAACATTGATTGATTGTGTGTATGTAATATATATATATATATATATTATAGTCAAGATTTCTGTGGTTTATCCGTTACACAGTGCTCAATACCGGGGTAGAGCGGAATATACGTTAGGTCAGGAAAAAACACAAGAGGCTATATCATCCCTACAAGCCTGTTTTGTCTGACGAGCAGGGAAATCTGCAAAACGGGTTTGTAGGGATGATATAGCCTCTTGTGTTTTTTCCTGACCTAACGTATATATTATATATATTTAAGTATTTATAAGTATGTAATATAATATTATAATATGTATATATGTACACATAAATATTTATGGGCTATATATACTGTATGTGTACATATATAGGTACTTTACATGCAGTTGTCTTTCGACCCCCCGGCGAAATTTCTTTACCCCGATGCGACCTCGAAGTTAAAAGGTTTGGACACCCCAGGTCTAAAGCATCTTCAAAATGAAATGAACTTACTCAACTGGGATGGTAAAATCCTGGAAAATAATTGTAAACGGGCTTGTGATGAGATCTATACCAAATTGTCTGGACCCCTTAAAGGCCTACTGAAATGAAATGTTCTTATTTAAACGGGGATAGCAGATCCATTCTATGTGTCATACTTGATCATTTCGTGATATTGCCATATTTTTGCTGAAAGGATTTAGTAGAGAACATCGACGATAAAGTTCGCAACTTTGGGTCGCTGATAAAAAAAAGCCTTGCCTGTACCGGAAGTAGCGTGACGTCGCAGGTTGAAGGGCTCCCCACATTTCCCCATTGTTTACACCAGCAGCGAGAGCGATTCGGACCGAGAAAGTGACGATTACCCCATTAATTTGAGTGAGGATGAAAGATTTGTGGATGAGGAACGTGAGAGTGAAGGACTCGAGTGCAGTGCAGGACTTTCTTTTTTCGCTCTGACCGTAACTTAGGTACAAGGTCTCATTGGATTCCACACTTTCTCCTTTTTCTATTGTGGATCAAGGATTTGTATTTTAAACCACCTCGGATACTATATCCTCTTGAAAATGAGTCGAGAACGCGAAATGGACATTCACAGTGACTTTTATCTCCACGACAATACATCGGTGAAGCACTTTAGCTACGGAGCTAACGTGATAGCATCGGGCTTAACTGCAGATAGAAACAAAAGAAATAAGCCCCTGACTGAAAGGATAGACAGAAAATCAACAATACTATTAAACCATGGACCTGTAACTACACGGTTAATGCTTTCCAGCCTGGCGAAGCTTAACAATGCTGTTGCTAACGACGCCATTGAAGCTAACTTAGCTACGGGACCTCACAGAGCTATGCTAAAAACATTAGCTATCCACCTACGCCAGCCAGCCCTCATCTGCTCATCAACACCCGTGCTCACCTGCGTTCCAGCGATCGACGGCGCGACGAAGGACTTCACCCGATCATCGATGTGGTCGGCGGCTAGCGTCGGATAGCGCGTCTGCTATCCACTCAAAGTCCTCCTGGTTGTGTTGCTGCAGCCAGCCGCTAATACACCGATCGCACCTACAGCTTTCTTCTTTGCAGTCTTCATTGTTCATTAAACAAATTGCAAAAGATTCACCAACACAGATGTCCAGAATACTGTGGAATTTTGCGATGAAAACAGAGCTGTTTGTATTGGGATACAATGTGTCCCAATACTTCCGCTTCAACCATTGACGTCCCGCGCAAACGTCATCATACATAGACGTTTTCAACCGGAAGTTTCCCGGGGAATTTAAAATTGCACTTTACAAGTTAACCCAGCCGTATTGGCATGTGTTGCAATGTTAAGATTTCATCATTGATATATAAACTATCAGACTGTGTGGTCAGTAGTAGTGGGTTTCAGTAGGCCTTTAAAGGGGAACTGCACTTTTTTGGGAATTTTGCCCATTGTTCACAATCATTATGAGAGACAAGAAGACAAACGTTGTTTTATTTTGCAGTCTAACATGTAAAAATCGTCTCGTTCTTGGTAGCTAGAAATGCAGCTAATGGGAACAATCAATTCTACATCTAAATCACCTTAAAATGCTTTCAAAAACCGTCAACAATACTTAATTTACATTCCGTAACCTGTGTAATAACCAAACTGTGTTATTGTAAGAGCGAACACTCTTTTTCTAGTGTAGCAACACATTGGCGTGCTACGGTATAAGCCGTGAGCTAGTTACGTAAAGAAATAAGCTTAAATAAGCACTTAAATCGCGTTTGAATTTGTAATAAACCAACACAATGCGATAGATACTAATCTGTACTGACTGGAAAACATGAACAATCATATTACAGTATCTGTAAAGTATTATTTCATGTTTTGTTTGTACACAGCTAGCCAGACAGTGTATGTAGTGTAGAGTACGGTGAACATTGGTGCTACATGTATCATGATCAATAGTACACTGACTCACTCGATGTACAGTTGTCTGTTTGGCCAAGCTGGCCGGGGACGTTTTCAGCTGATTTGGGCAAGCACACCATTAATTTGGCATAGCTTGGCTCAAATTCCACATTTGCAGCAATGCAGCGTGACCAAGGCACACCGACATCACTCATGGGCTTCCGTCTGCTTCAACATTTCACCCTTCCTTCATGCTTGCTTTGAGAAGCAGCAGTTCATCCTCTGTATATTCAGCTTAAAAAAGATCAGGTTGTGAATCCTCATTTGTCCAAATATTGTCGTCTTCGCTGTCTTGCGTTTGTTTCTAAAAGTAGGAACGACACACGTTTATTGCCGGAAGTCGGAAGGGCGCTGCTATGGAAACAGAAATAAATGCTCTGGGGAAAGAAGTTCTGGTAATGCAAAAATTGACCATAATACAGTAAATATTATACATATTACTTCTTATTATGAAGGTGTCTGTTACACTCTGCAAGTCTATATATAATGTAGTATCGAAAATGTTGATGGAGGCTTTTGAAGTTGTTTCCTACTGTATAAGCCTAAACAAAGACGGTCACTTCTGTGGTTCTCTGGGGTATTGGAGCGGCTAGTTAAAAGTAGAATGCAGCCCTAAAAAACTACTGAAACCAAGATTAGTAAAAGATTTACCTTTTTTTCAAAGTACTAAGAAACGAAGTGACAAGTTAGCTTAGGAATACAAAAGCAAATTACTTTATGGATGCAATACAACAAGCTAAGGGTAATAATAACATAACATGGAATTGCATAACTAAATGTTCAGGAATAGAATCACTTTGAGATTAAAGTAATGTCCAATGATTACTGCAGCCCCCAAAATACCTCACCTAGTCCAAAATAGTAGGCGACTGTATAAATATGTAATATTTAAGCCTTTTTTAATTTGTTAATCAATGTGTGATCAGTAGCCCAGAATTTGAAACAAAAAACACTTTGCGTTGACCTTGTCTCATGTAAATACTCTATATTGCCAAAAGTATTTGGCCACCCATCCAAATGATCAGAATCAGGTGTCCTAATCACTTGGCCCGGCCACAGGTGTATAAAATCAAGCACTTAGGCATGGAGACTGTTTCTACAAACATTTGTGAAAGAATGGGCCGCTCTCAGGAGATCAATGATTTCCAGCGTGGAACTGTCATAGGATGCCACATGTGCAACAAATCCAGTCGTGAGATTTCCTCGCTCCTAAATATTCTAAAGTCAATTATCTGCTTTATTATAAGAACATGGAAGAGTTTGGGAACAACAGCAACTCAGCCACCAAGTGGTAGGCCACGTAAACTGACAGAGAGGGGTCAGCAGATGCTGAAGTACATAGTGCAAAGACTTTCTGCACAGTCAGTTGCTACATAGCTCCAGACTTATGTGACCTTCCAATTAGCCCACGTACAGTACGCAGAGAGCTTCATGGAGTGGGTTTTCATGGCCGAGCAGCTGCATCTAAGCCATACATCACCAAGTCCAATGCAAAGCGTGGGATGCAGTGGTGTAAAGCATGTCGCCACTGGACTCTAGAGCAGTGGAGACGCCTTCTCTGGAGTGATGAGTCACACTTTTTCATCTGGCAATCTGATGGACGAGTCTGAGGTTGCCAGGAGAACGGTACATTTCGGACTGCATTGTGCCGAGCGTGAAATTTGGTGGAGGAGGATTTATGGTGTGGAGTTGTTTTTCAGGAGTTGGGCTTGGCCCCTTAGTTCCAGTGAAAGGAACTTTGAATGCTCCAGGATACCAAAACATTTTGGACAATTCCATGCTCCCAACCTTGTGGGAACAGTTTGGAGCGGGCCCTTTCCTCTTCCAACATGACTGTGCACCAGTGCACAAAGCAAGGTCCATAAAGACATGGATGACAGAGTCTGGTGTGGATGAACTTGACTGGCCTGCACAGAGTCCTGACCTGAACCCGATAGAACACCGTTGGGATGAATTAGAACGGAGACTGAGAGCCAGGCCTTCTCGACCAACATCAGTGTGTGACCTCACCAATGCGCTTTTGGAAGAATGGTGGAAAATTCCTGTAAACACACTCCGCAACCTTGTGGACAGCCTTCACAGAAGAGTTGTAGCTGTAATAGCTGCAAAAGGTGGACCGACATCATATTGAACCCTATGGGTTAGGAATGGGATGGCACTTCGAGTTCATATGTGAGTCAAGGCAGGTGGCCAAATACTTTTGGCAATATAGTGATCCCATGTCATAAAAACTCTCATAAAAATCAATTCCAAAGGCGTCTCTGCACGTGATCCTATATATTTTTTTAAGAATGATCAAAGTAGTATAGTTACACCTTTCACTCATATTATTAACCAATCTAACAACCAGTGTATAATTCCATCAGCCCTGCAGTCATATTGTGACCCCCATTTTTAAATCAGGCAACCGTCAAGACGTGACCAACTGCAGGTCTATCGGTATTCTAACTGCTATTTCCAAACTGCCTGAGCAACTGAAGCAACATTTTGACCAGGACAAACTGTTACTTCCTATGCAATTTGGCCTTCAAACAAAGACTGAAACAAGAAGAAACAGCGCACTGCAACTTTTTAGAGGCCACGAGGAAAAAGCTTGACGAGGCAGGGACAGTAGGGGCGGTGTTTTGGGATTTGTGTAAAGCATTTGACGCCACTCTGTTCTTCACAAGTTAAGGCACTCTAATTTGATGAACTTCTCTCCGTGCGTCACAATCAAAACCAAATTGTCGTCCCCACTAAGGGGCAGTATGGGGCTAACCTGCACCCCTTTTATTTTGTGCATACATTAATGATCTCCCCACAGTTTGCGATGAGGTAGAGACGGTTCTGTACGCTTATGACACTCATGGAAAACATGCAGATGAAGTTGCAAGCAAACTATCCAGGCAATGGACAAATTGGCTGAAACAATCCTGTAGATTCCTAAATTAAGCCTTTAGCTTGACGCTCCTCTACTTTCTCCTGGCTCCGCTTGCTGCGGCAACAACAAACAAACTCCAGACGCTCCTCTTCGTTTTGTATCGTTTACTATTGTCACTTAATTATTCAAAAACGTAAAACAATAACGATGTGGGAACAAATGAATGGCAAAATAAACAGAGTTTGTTACAGCAAGAAAAAGTAAGAGTGAGGTCAAAAAACTGTGTGGCTCAATTCCCCCGCACCTGACTGTCATTACCCATAATGCACAGTGTCCAAAAACCAACCTACCACACAGATCCTTCCGCCATATATGCAATTTAAACAGTTACGTCATCAAATTATTTAGACAAATGTAATAATTATTCTAAGCATGCAAATAAAGTAAATAGTCCCATTTTGGCTGAATAAACATAAAGCACCTTTCATAAAATATGTAAATTAACTCAAACAGCATTTAGGCTCCTACATTACCGGCCCCTAATTGTTATCAATGTCCTTGAAACAATTACTTAAACGTGTTAATTCAAATTCAAGGTGCCTAAATAGCCTTAATACTTCTCAAAGAAGCTAGTAGTCCTTTGCCCCATTCAACTTGAGGTCTTTGCTTCATCGCCATACTTTACTGATCTTCTGCTTCTTGAAGAAGACATAGCTTTGTAATAGGGCGACGAAGCTCGTTAGTCTTAGTTTTCACTTTCACTTGACGACCAAGTCCGTCTCCACCAGGAAAAGTCTCTGAAATTCTTCCAAGTGGCCAGGAATTTCTGGGTGAAGTGTCGTCCACGATCAGCACCACGTCTCCAACACGAAAGTTTCTTCGAGGTGAAGACCATCGCTGACGTTCTTGAAGTTGCGCTAGGTATTCCTTACACCAGCGTTTCCAGAAGATATCCGCAAGGTATTGTACTTGTCTCCATCTGCGACTGGCATATTGGTCGTACGGATGAAACACTCCTGTAGGTAGTTCAGGTTTGACCTTCAGCAATAACAGATGGTTGGGTGTTAGAGCCTCCAAGTCGTTGAGGTCTGAAGATGTCTTTGTGATGGGTCTGCCGTTTATGACTGCTTCGGCTTCACAAAACAAGGTATAAAGACTCTCTTCATCCAAAACTTGTTCCTTTACAGTGACACTCAGTATTTTTCTCACTGAACGGATTAGCCGCTCCCAGCTTCCTCGATGGTGAGATCCTGCTGGTGGATTGAAATGCCACTGGACACCTCTTTGTAACAAGTGTTCGTAAATCTTTTTGGTGTTCCATTCTTTGATTGATTTCCTCATTTCGCTGTCAGCTGATCGAAAGTTGGTTCCATTATCGGAATACATCTCTTTGACTTGTCCTCTTCTGGCAATAAATCTTCTGATTGCGTTAAGACATGCATCGGTGTCGAGTGAGGATGCAACTTCCAGATGTACGGCTCTTAAAGCAAGACACGTGAAGATGACGCCATACCTCTTTACATGTCCTCTTCCCCTCTTCACTTGGAACGGACCAAAGTAGTCCACACCGACTCTCGTGAAAGGTGGATCGTCGGGTAGGACCCTGCATGTTGGTAGATCTGCCATGAGTTGCTTTCCAGCGGCTCCGTGGAGTCTTTTACAGATGACACACCTGGACAGAAACCTTCTGATGGCTCCAATGGCTCCAGATATCCAAAATTTCTGACGTAGATTGGCCATCATGTGATTCCTTCCGGCGTGAGCTTTTAGGTCATGAATATGTCTCAACACAAGCCTTGTGATGTGTGAATCCTTAGGCAATATGGCTTGCTGCTTGGAGTAGTTAGGCATTGCTGCACGGCTCAACCTTCCGCCAACTCTCATAACTCCATCTTGAAGAATTGGATTTAACTTGAAAAGTGAACTACTTTTCTTTACTCTTTGATTTTTCTCCAGCATCGCCCAATCTTCTTTGAAACTTTGTCTTTGACAGAACTTCACAATTTCTGTTTCTGCTCTAGTCATGTCATCACAAGTCAGACACTTTCCTTCGACATCTTTCTTGAATTCAAGCATCTTACTTTCTTCTCCTGATGTTCTTAGTTCTTTTCTTTTTTCCGTCAGCTCTTTCAGCAGATCTTTGAGTTTTAGAAACCAGGCTACAGCACGCTTCAACGCTGTCCAAGAAGAATAATGGTTCATCCACTGATCCACAAAATCTTTGGCTTCTTGTGTCTGAATGATGT
This sequence comes from Entelurus aequoreus, assembly GCF_033978785.1. NCBI lineage: Eukaryota > Metazoa > Chordata > Actinopteri > Syngnathiformes > Syngnathidae > Entelurus > Entelurus aequoreus. The sequence continues at coordinate 38,530,930 of NC_084738.1, forward strand.
ATACGTTAGTCACTCTTTTGACCTCTAGGTCGTCCGTATCCAGTATTCCAGGATCTGGATTTTTAGGCCACTGGTCTTGTGAGCTGAGCAAGAAACTTGGTCCTGAGAGCCAGCTCTCATTTTTCAAAAATGCTTCCACGGTCTGTCCCCTTGAGACGTGATCAGCGGGATTCAGAGTGGTGTTAACATATCTCCACTGAGATGTCTGAGAGTGCTCCAGGATTGCCGCGACCCTGTTTGCAACAAACGTCTTGAATCGGGTACACTCACTGTTCAAGTACTTGAGCACCGCCGTGCTATCTGTCCAAAAGATAGACTCCTGGATCTCCAGTTCAAGCTCTTTTCTCATAAGCTTATCCATCTTTATAGCAACTGTGGCTGCAGTCAATTCCATTTGAGGAATAGTCGGAGACTTTAGGGGCCCCACCCTTGTCTTTGCCATGATCAAGGTGGATTGCGCTTCACCTTTTGAAAAGCGCGTCAGCAAGTAGCTTATGGTTCCGTAGGCATCTTCACTTGCGTCAGCAAAGTGATGAAGCTGCGCAAAGGCTGGCACACCAAACTGCTTTAACTTGATGCATCTGTCAACTCCAAAATTTTCAAGCTGTGACAGACTTGAGATCCACTTTTTCCATCTCTCAATCACTGTGTCGGGCAGGTCTTGATCCCAACTATATTTCTGCCGACATAGATCTTGCAGAATTCTTTTATTACTGGAGCCAGAAAGCCCAAAGGATCAAAAATTTAACTTACTATGGAAATCAATCCTCTCCTAGTGTATGGTCTATCTGTGAGGTTGACCTTGAACTTGAATTGGTCTGATTCAGCACACCACTGGATGCCTAATGTTCACTCCACTGGCAGGTAATCCTCATCCAAGTACAGATCTTGAAAACCCTGTGCTTTTTCCTTTTCTGGGATCGAGTTAAGCAACTTCCTGCTGTTGCTTGACCATTTTGTCAGCCGAAATCCTCCTTTTGCCAACATTTTCCTCAACTCAGCACACAGGGTGATGGCTGTATCTTCATCAGCAACTGACTTAAGACAGTCATCCACGTAAAAATTATTGTTTACAGACCTTGATGTTTCCTGTCCAAACTCGTCCACAAAGTCTGTTGCACATTTTTGAAGTGCAAAGGTTGCAACACTTGGTGATGATGCTGCGCCGAAAATGTGAACCAACATCTTGTGTTCAACGAGATCCAGCTCGTAGTTTCCATCAGGCCACCAGAGAAACCTCAGGAGATCAGTGTCTTCATCGCTTACTCCAACCTGATGGAACATGGCTTCCACGTCCGCCATAACCGCCACAGACTCCTGGCGAAATCTTATAAGGACCCCTATTAGTGAGCTGGTGAGGTCAGGTCCCTGCAGAAGCTGTTGGTTTAGTGAAGTACCTTGAAAGCTTGTGCCGCAGTCGAAGACAACACGCAACTTCTGTTTGGTTGGATGTCTTACTCCCTGGTGAGGCAGATACCATGTTCGCCCCTCAGCAGGTTTGCGCTCTTCACCTTCAAGCTTTACTGCGTAACCTTTTCTTATAAGGTCATCCATGAATGCCACGTACTCTTGGTAAAACTTGACGTCTCTTGAAAATCTCTTCCGTAGGTTCAGTGCACGTTGCTCTGCAATTGCCCTGTTATTTGGCATAGACAAAGGATTTTTCCTCACTGGAAGGCAAATATTGTAGTGGCCATCTTTAATTACTGCAGTTTGAGACACCATACTGATAAACTGATGGTCGTCCTTGGACATCTCAATGTTTTCATTTTGTCCAGCATCAGGAAAGTCGTGCTTGAACTGCAGCTGCCAAAGCTCCTCAAGCTTCACCACTGAAATTCTGTTTGCAGTAATTCCTGTCAATTTGTCAATTGCAGTTCTGTCACTTCCACCTCCGAGTGGTCCATTTACTGTCCAGCCTAGCATCGTTCTCACAGCGTATGGTCCATTATCCACACTTTAACCACTTGAAGTGGCTCCATTGCTTTTGGAACGTTTACTCCGATGAGTAATCCAATCTTGGCTTTAATATTAGGTATTCTCACCTCCTTTAGGTGTGGCCACCTATCAATATCCTCTTGTCGGGGAATATTGTCCTTAGAGACAGGAACGTCTTTCTGTGAATACACTTCTTTTAGTTCCACAAACTCTTTTCCGTCCAAGCTGCTGATTTCCAAACCAGTCACGATGCTTGTGTTCACGACAGTTTCATTTCCCATTGTTCGCAACGAGATGCTTACATTGCGTCCACTCACATTCAGTTGGTTTATCAGTGACTCTGTGGCAAAAGTAGCTGAACTACCTGGGTCCAGAAAGGCATACGTGAGCACGGTCTTGGTTCCTTTTTGTGCCTTGATGTACACGGGAAGGATCGAAAGAACACAATCTTCTCTACCGGCCCCAGTGACACCACAGGTTTCAGTTGTTTTTACAATGGCACTTGATATTGATTGCTGTTCACAATTGTCCTTTGCGGTTTGTTCTCTGGAGTCTTTATGACCAATGTGTAATAATGTGGGATGCAGTCTAGAGCATTCTTGACATTGAAGTTTTTGTTTGCAGCTACTACTCATATGTCCATGCTTTAAACATGCAAAACATACACCTTTGCTTCTCAAGAAGTCAATCTTGTCTTTGTGTAGCTTGCTCTTGAATTTCTTGCAAACTGTAAGGCTGTGTTGCTCTCCATTACAATAAACACAAGGTTTTCCACTAAAGTCCACTGAAACTGTTCGTGTTTTTGTTATGATGCGGTTATCATTTTCTGTCTCGGGGGGCACAATGACCGTTGTAAACACCTTTTTTGGTTTTAGGGTTTCTACATATTGTGGTTTTATTTTCTGTCTCACAGAATCATTCGTGTTCATGGTGTTTTCTTTTATGTTCCCATAGAGCGGATTCAAAAGTGACTTGCCGGTTTACAAAGTCCACAAAATTCTTAAACTTAACTCTTGTCTTTGTTCTTTCTTGCAAGTCGCATGCAAACTTCCTCCAAGGTTCCCTGAGTTTATATGGAAGTTTGTTTGTCAGTGCCTTTATATTAGCTGTGTTGTCCAAGTCCTCCATGTAGTTAATGTCTGTCATTGTGTTAGAGCAGCCTGTGAGGAATAATGCGAAGGACTGAAGGGCAACACCGTCTTCTGGCTTGATTGTTGGCCACTCCATGGCTTCTGTTATGTAGGCTTCTGCTATCTTAAAGTCATCACCAAAAAACTCCTTTAACATTTGTTTTGCTTTAGCGTAGCCTGTTGAAGATTCCATATGGATGCAGCTCTTAACCAACTCATGTGGTTGTCCACTTATATACTGTAGCAAAAATTGAAGACGATCCTGGTTGTCACTAGTGCGGCTTTCAATTCCATGTTCTATGGCCCCAATAAAGGATTTGTATTCCAGGGGGTCACCCTTGAATGTTGGAATGGAAAGATCTGGAAGTAGAGATGCCTTGTGACTCTTCACGAGATACTCTGTGACGTTGGCTTGCTGAGAAATTGCTTGGAAAAGCCCATCAAGTTTTAGTGCCGGCTGTTCTTTTATTTCAGTCTTTGGTGCAAATGTAGTCATTTGAATAGCTGTGGGGGGAGCATTAAGTTTAATGCTACGTGTTGGTAAGGTGGGTGGTGGTACTTGTGTGTTAGGGCTAGTAAGTCTTCTAACATCCTTCTCATCAGCTGTATTGATACCGTCTTCTTCTTGTGTGTTTTCGTAGTTTTGTAAAACCTCCATTTTAGCGTCACGTTCAGCAAGTGCGGTTTGCATTGCATGCATTTCCTTTCGAGCTTTTATTGCAGCTTCTTCCTGTTCTATGGCCAGCTTTTCTTGTAGAGCTGCTGCCTTTGCTTTCAATGATGCACGCTCCATTTCCGCTTTTAATCTGACAGAAGAATATGAAGAACATGAACTTCCGCTTCGTGATGCAGCTTTACTTTGACTTCTAGCGGTCCGCTTTGTTGATGTAGAGCGACTATCTGCAGGTGACACTTGTCTATTGCACTCTTCCGCTTGCTCAACACGCTTAAAAACATCTTTCATCCACTCCTCACATTTCCAGAAAAAGTCCTCCATCATTTTATTTTTTGGATCAAACCAGTTGTTTTGATCTTCCACAAACTCCTCCTCAGACATGAATTTCTGAACATCAGAATTAAGATTCAAAAATTCTTGCTGCAAGCCACTAAAGTCCACACGAAGCTGATTTTTTACAGCGTCCACATTAGCATCCTCCTCCATTAAGTGCTCAATCTGCGTCATCAAGCGAGTCAATTGAGCCAGTGCGCTCCTGCGTGCCTGCATCTTTCTCACATTGTGCTCTTGTACAGCCTTCTCGGTCATTTTTACTGTCCCTTTTCCACTGTCTTGTGCATCCATAACAAGCCAATATTTCCACAAAGAGTCAATAAAAAATGCCGATGTGCCGCAGCGTCGCACCCGAACGAGCTTCTCTCTCTCTCTCTCTCTCGTTCACTTTCAAGCAGCGTGCACTCACGTACCTGCGCGTCCTCTTGCAGGCTTGTTCCTCTGTTCCTTTCCAGTCAGGCGATTCCACGTTCCTCTTAATCCACAAAGAGCAAGTTTTTTGACTAAAATGTAGATTCCTAAATTAAGCCTTTAGCTTAACGCTCCTCTACTTTCTCCTGGCTCCGCTTGCTGCGGCAACAACAAACAAAACTCCAGACGCTCCTCTTCGTTTTGTATCGTTTACTATTGTCCCTTAATTATTCAAAAACGTAAAACAATAACGATGTGGGAACAAATGAATGGCAAAATAAACAGAGTTTGTTACAGCAAGAAAAAGTTAGAAAAAGTAAGAGTGAGGTCAAAAAACTGTGTGGCTCAATTCCCCCGCACCTGACTGTCATTACCCATAATGCACAGTGTCCAAAAACCAACCTACCACACAGATCCTTCCGCCATATATGCAATTTAAACAGTTACGTCATCAAATTATTTAGACAAATGTAATAATTATTCTAAGCATGCAAATAAAGTAAATAGTCCCATTTTGGCTGAATAAACATAAAGCACCTTCCATAAAATATGTAAATTAACTCAAACAGCATTTAGGCTCCTACAAATCCTATCTAACACTGTATACAGAACACATGGTAACCATTTATTTTAATAAACAGCATTCTAGAAGGGTGCACCCAAACAAACTGGTAAAAGGGAAAATTATTAAAAAGATTGGGGAAAAATATTCAGGGATCACTCTTGATTGTTATCTAAAAACATGTTAAAATAAACTGAAGTATCCATGCATCCTTTTTCTACCGCTTGTCCCTTTTGGGGTCGCGGGGGGTGCCACCTCATCCCAGGGCCAACACAGATAGACAGACAACATTCACACTCACATTCACACACTAAGGACCATTTAGTGTTGCCAATCAACCTATCCCCAGGTGCATGTTTTTGGAGGTGGGAGGAAGCCGGAGTACCCGGAGCAGTGCCGGCCCAAGCCTCCATGGGGCCCTAAGCAAAATTTGATTTTGGGGCCCTCTATTTCTGCCAATAATATTGATTGTTGATCATTCACACACCACTCATTGCGGCTCTGACAGTGTTGTTTACATTATCCTATTGTCAGCCTGGCATGTCTTTACAAATGACATGTCATTTATAAAGATATGGGGTTGGCCCAGTTAAGAACATAAATAATACCAATGAATGAACGAATGATGTCCAGAGTGCCACATATGGTTCCTAATCTTAAAATGTAGAAAACGTTCAGCTACAAGAGTGGCCTGGGGTTGAAAAGTCCAAGTGATAAAGCTTTGTATTTACAGTAAAAGTGTCATCTTGTCTCATCAGTCTTGTACATATTAGTGTTTAATTACTAGTTTATATTTTTAGGTAATTGTTCATATTTAATGTTTACTTTGTACAAAGAGAGCGCAGTCTACTGAAGTTAAATTCCATGTGTGTTAAACATAACTGGACAATAAAGCTGATTCTGATTCACTTTATTATTTTTGGTAACAAAAACCTGAAACAGCAATGTGCAAAAATAATTCGTAGTGCAAGAAAAACAATAAAGTGCAACAATAAAATCACTTAAATATATATAAAAAGGAACAAATTAAATTGTACAAAAAACAACATAATTAAATTAAATATCAAGCAAATACTTGAATAATATTAATGAACAGAGTTACCAGAAACAAGGTAACATAACGGTTTTTAAACAAATATAAAGTTACTACATATTAAAATTATGTAAATGTACATAACGATGTGCAAAAAATTTTTTGGGGAAAAAATCAAAATAAACTACCTTAAATTAAGGTCCTTAATTCACACATTTGACTATCACATCACAGTTTTGTTCCTCTGTACTTCACCACCCACACCACTCCACCCACTCCTTAAAACCTGTGCTTCCTGGCTTTTCTGGAGGCAAAGTCATTTATGACATCACTGTAAGAAATCTGATGGCCGACTTTGTTATTAATACTAATCACTGCCATGTACGAGTCTGACTCAGACTCGTACATGCAAAAAATAAAAAATAAGAATTTTTTGTTAATTGCTTTTGGGGGCCCCCTGGTGGCCGCGGGGCCCTAAGCAAGCACTTAGTACGCTTATGCCTTGGGCCGGCTCTGACCCGGAGGGAACCCACGCAGTCACGGGGAGAACATGCAAACTCCACACAGAAAGATCCTGAGCCCGGGATTGAACTCAGGACTATAAGTATAATATTTCTAATTTCCAGCATATCAGAAACATATCTGCATGCTACGATTCTCTCTTACATGAAATCAGTGATGGGCGAGCTACTCTGAAAATGTAGTAAGCTAAGCTACTAGTTACTCTCGATTAAATGTAGGGGAAGCTATCCCCAGAGAATTGTAGCAAGCTACACAGCAAAAGTAGCTTGACCCAATAAGTGTCCATTACTAATAACTATCTGTCATTTAGCTGGGGTCTCTGTATGTATTTATTTAGTTTGCCTTTTCTTTGGCCCACCCCTATAATGTTATTCATTTTCTCTACCTACTGTAAAAAAAAAAACAGCACCTATCTATATCTTGACCAAAAATATGGGAACAAAAAAATAAACTTTTCATGAACTCAATTTACCTTGATGTGTGTTCTTAAAAGTGTGTTCCACGTCTTAGATGAAGAGAGCAGTTATGATTTTGGTTCACAGAGTAAACAACTAAAAACTAAGGTTTTGGGCATTGTTTCCTTGAAACGCATACATTTGTCTAAATATGCCCAAGGACACGCATTATTGTAGGTTTCCTGGACGTCATCTTCATCACTAAGGGAAAAATGTAATCTGCGGGAGAGAAATCCTCTGCCATTTTCAAATGTTTCATTTTTTTTTTTTTTATCGTCAGCTTGAAGCGTCCCTCTGTCTCCGACTCCCTCGTCGTCATCTGACATGAGTGCGTGTCTGTTACGATTTTCATCAAACCACTCTGAAGACAATTAGATCGCTGTGCGGACAAGCATTGAAAATACTGGACAAAAAACCAAGACAATGGCACCATCTAAATATAGATGGTGGTAGCGGGGGTGTATATTGTAGCCCGGAAGAGTTAGGGCTGCAAGGGATTCTGGGTATTTGTTCTGTTGTGTTTATGTTGTGTTGTGGTGCGGATGTTCTCCCGGAATGTGTTTGTCATTGTTGTTTGGTGTGGGTTCACCGTGAGGCGCATATTTGTAACAGTGTTAAAGTTGTTTATACGGCCACCCTCAGTGTGACCTGTATGGTTGTTGATCAAGTGTGTCTTGCAGTCACTTACGTATGTCTGCAGAAGCCGCATACAACATGTGACTGGGCCGGCACACTGTTTGTATGGTGAAAAAACGGACGTGACGAAATGTTGTAGAGGACGCTAAAGGCAGTGCCATCACGGCACGCCCTTAATATTGTTGTCCGGGTGAAAATCGGGAGAAATTCGGGAGAATGGTTGCCCCGGGAGATTTTCGGGAGGGGCACTGAAATTCGGGAGTCTCCCGGAAAAATCGGGAGGGTTGGCAAGTATGCTCCGGGTACTCCGGCTTCCTCCCACCTCCAAAGACATGCACCTGGGGATAGGATGATTGGCAACACTAAATTGGCCCTCGTGTGTGAATGCGAGTGTTAATGTTGTCCGTCTATCTGTGTTGGCCCTGCGATGAGGTGGCGACTTGTCCAGGGTGTACCCCGCCTTCTGCCCGAATGCAGCTGAGATAGGCTCCAGCACCCTCCGCGACCCCGAAGGGGAAAATCGGTAGAAAATGGATGGATGGATGAGTATTACAACAATGAGGCTGTATTCCTTTCTAGGCAGGTTGGGGGCTGTTTTCGTATTCAATAAGTTGTCTCTTCCTGTTTGATTTTTAGACCGCTTCTAGATGCTGGTATTAACGCACTGTAAGACTGGTCCCATAAAACTTTAGTAAAACTTGATAATATTCCTATTCTGTCTTTATGGTTCTTCTTACTCAACATATATGTCATCCGTAAGAAGTTGGGATTGATCAGTGACTTTTATTCCCTGAGAGGAAGCATACTTGCCAACCCTCCTGATTTTCCCGGGAGACTCACGAATTTCAGTGCCCCTCCTGAAAATCTCCCGGGGCACCCATTCTCCCGAATTTCTCCCGGACAACAATATTGGGCCGTGCCTTAAAGGCCTACTGAAA